>NC_133218.1:39807075-40052075 GCF_040436345.1 Pagrus major | reverse complement strand
GAACACATCGCTCTCCAGCTATCTGAAAAAGAAGAGAATAGTTTTCAGTGTGTCATAGGCCTGAGGAAGACCCGGAGAGGGTCGAAACGTTGCAGCAGACACACCTTCCTTATTTGTTTAGATTAATATAGATTTTTATTTTATTTTTTCAAAAAACTAATTATTTCACACTCACCTGATGAGTGAGTATTATGATGATGATTGGACCCTGGTCCAACGGGGTGGTCGACGCCGGCCGGCGCGCCAGCCGTACCAGGACGAGAGAGGAGGGTGGACGGAGAGAGCACCTCCCGTTTCCTACCGGAGACGGGACGACTTCCCAGTCTCCGGAGGTTGGAGACGGGATCAGTTCCCCGCCCCTAACCCCCCTAACCCTAACCCTAACCCCTAACCACTCCTTTATCCTAACCCTAACCCTAACCACCTGTAGGCAGAAAACACATAAAAATTACTTCACAAAAACTTACTTCCAATCCACTCAGAATGGCTTGAAACGTGCTCCTGAACAATTTCTGGAAAAACAATTTTCTTAGGGTTACACTTAGAAAAAAATCACTAAATTTCAAGAAAATATAGGTATATATAGACTCCAAATGGCCTGAAACGTGCTCCTAAGCATCTTCTGGGGAACGTTTTTTCAAAAACACTTGGGCGGATTTCACAACTTCCCATTGACTTGAATGGGAGATTTAAAATCGCCATAGCTCCGCCCACGAACATCCTAGGCGCCAATCGAGGACAGATTCGGAATCCTCGTAGCCACATTTGGGGGGGTAGGTCAAGGTCCCATCGCTCTAAAATGTTCCCACGCGAATCGAACATTTTCACTTTTAAAATCGCCATAGCTCCGCCCACGAACACCCTAGGCGCCAATCGAGGACAGATTCGGAATCCTCGTAGCCACATTTGGGGGGGTAGGTCAAGGTCCCATCGCTCTAAAATGTTCGCACGCGAATCGAACATTTTCACTTTTAAAATCGCCATAGCTCCGCCCACGAACATCCTAGGCGCCAATCGAGGACAGATTCGGAATCCTCGTAGCCACATTTGGGGGGGTAGGTCAAGGTCCCATCGCTCTAAAATGGTCACACGCGAATCGAACATTTGTTCAACTGGTTATCATACCCTTTACCTAACCCTAACCCTAACCCTAATAATTGTACCTACTTACCTTAAAAATTGACAAAATACCTATTGGAAATTAAAACATAATTAAAAATTTACCTTATATTTTAAAAAATAATTCCTACTTATCTTTTAATTAATTAAAAAATCCATTTACTTACCTTTAAAAGCTCTACGTACAGAGCAAGGTGAAGCAACGGAAGAAAGGGGAGGATCCACTGGGAGAGTATAAAAGGAGGAGCTTCCGGGAAATAGAGCTCATTCTTGCTCAGACCTCTGTAGAGACAACATCTCACCTTGTGTCAGTCAGAACAGCCAGATTCTTTTTGTTTCAGTGTGCCCAGGCCTGAAGAAGACCTTCACAGGTCGAAACGTTGCCCCTTGGCACACATCTTTCTTTTATTTTTCACACACAAGCACAATCAAGCATTTTCATTTCATATACACATTTATTGTATTTCATATATAATTTTCTTTGAATAAATATAGCAATTATAATATAAATAAATACCTATTATAAATAACTTACCTATAATTATATAAATACACCGCTTTCAAAGCGATGGCTGACGGTTGGACGGAGGTCCGTTATGGCAGGAGACGCCAGCGGCCCCGCCAACCACGATGGGATCAGGGTTACGGGTGGTCTGATGGGTGGAAGGACAGAGCACCTTCCTTCTCCTTCCGGAGAAGGGATAAAGCCCCATTTCCTAACCGGCCAGTGCCTCCCCCTAAGGCTGCTCGTTACGTAGGTCCCCAATCCCGCTCTTACGCGGCAGTGGTCCGTCAGGACAATTCAAGATCAGCCCAGAGATGGAGGGCTCCACAGACCACAGGGTCTGATGTTAGGAGGGAACCAGCTGACCCCAAGCTGGGGAAACTGGTTCGTAAGTTGCACGCATTGATTAAAATGGTGCATCACTTACAGAATGTGGCAGACGAACCTGGAAAACCAGAGCCACGGATGATTACGAGAATGGTGGGGATTTTGTCAGAGATGATAAAGCCGGCAGCCCCTACCCAACGTACAGTGGACATGATAGATGGGAATGCAAAAAATTGGGGTTACAATACCTGTACCATCTTAAGAGACCATTACAAAACAGGCATTGACGAACTTTTGGAGGAACTTTCCGGTCTCCTTACTCCACAGTGGAAGACAGCATTTGAGGTGGCTGTCCGTTGGGCTAGACGGAACTTATCTCGCATCAAGCAGGATGTGATTGACCACACTGAGGCTATGATCACAGCTAGAATCAATGCTGTGGAAACAGAGGATCCGGGAGAAGGGCCGGCTCCACAGCAGACAGTTGCCACAGTTCAGACACAGGGTAAAAAGCAACTTACCAAGAAGAAAGGACAGGCGCCGATTCCACAGCAAACGGTGGCCACAGTCCAGACCCAGGCTAAACAGCAGCCTATAACTAGGAGCTCGGTGGCCACAATGACCGAACAAACTGATGATGAGACAGAGTGGTATCAAGCTGGTGCACAGGAGGAACCTCCCCAGGAGCAGAGGACTCCACGTAGAAGTACTAAGACCACCAGAGGTCCAGGGTCAGCTGGACTCGATGTTTTGCATGAGGAGTCTGAGGACGAGGTAGAGACGGAGGTGCTAAGGGCACCTAGCCGTACCGCTTCAGATTTAGCGCTGGAGGCTCTCTTTGATGAACTGCAGGCAGAGGAAGAGTTGCAGGGAGCTGAGGCTGCAGAGGCAGTTAGGCAGGTTGAGAGAGATGAAGTCCAGCAGGAAGCAAAGCCGGAGGAAGAAATTTTTGAGGAGTCCTTTGACCGTTTTACTTCCCCACAGCCACAAAGATTTAAAGTGCATAGACACCCGAACACCCAAAGAAAACTAACAGATTGGGACTTGGTAGTTCAGAAGAAGGTAGTTTTCATAGGAGACTCGAACCTTTGTAACTTCCCAGATTTTTTCAACAAACACCTACAGGTTGAAGCATTTCCAGGGGCGCATTTCCGGCATGCACAGGCTCTCATGGAGAAGACCGAACCACCGGATGACTTAATAGTTGAAAAAATCATCCTGTCATTCGGCATGAACAGCAGGGGTAACAAAGTAGAGTCTACGGTCAAGAGCCTACAAGGGGCTGTTAGATCTGCAAGACGTAAGTTCCCTTATGCAGGAATCTGGATTCCCCTGGTTAACTTCTCCCCGGCGCTTCCGTTAGAGGAAAGGGAGAACCTGGAGGCTCTAAATAGCCATATTGAGCGGAATATGCCGTACATTCCTCTCCTTCCAGAACACAGGTTTCAGACGGAGGGAGATGACGTACATTGGACAGATGAGACTGGAAGTGACATGTTTGACCACTGGATGGGACTTTTAAACTCCAGCACCCTTTGAGTCTGGAAGAAGAGGGGTTGGAGGGAATACAGTCCTTCAATGCTAAAGACGTTGTTGTCCTAGCAAAAAATTTTAAACTTACTAGACCACAACATAATCTTTTGGTCAGAGGACTATCCTTTATTCCAACTCTAGATATAAGCAGGGATCAGAAAGTACAACTTCAATTGGACATGCAAAATTATCACCGGAAAATTAAATTGGCCACTTATTACAGAAATTCAACTAGAAAGGAAATCTTACCTTTTGTAGGACCTTCAAATTGGACACCACCATTAGAAGAGCTACCACCGGAGATTAAAATTTTAATTCAGGAGGATGAAAACATTTTTAAAAAACATTATAAATTAGTAGAGAAAAAAGCAATATTTCATTACAAGAAGCAAATGCTTTGCGTGAGCTAAAAAATAATAAATTCATTGTAATCAAACCAGCTGACAAAGGACCAGCAGTAGTAATCCTAAATAGAGAACAGTATATATTTGAGGTTGAAAGACAATTAAACGATACCAATTATTATCAAAAATTGGAAAATCCTATTTATATGGACACTATCCCTATGGTGACTAAAATTGTAAATACACTAAAAAAGAAAAAGTTTATAAATTCAAAACAGGAAAAATATTTAATTGGCAATCTACAACCACGAGAAAGAAGATTTTACATATTACCTAAAATTCACAAAGATCCAGGAAAATGGACAATCCCATACGAAATTCCCGCAGGGAGGCCCATTGTCTCAGACTGTGGAAGTGAGACATATTTCACGGCTGAATTTTTGGATCATTACTTGAATCCGTTATCGATTAAACACCCTGCTTATGTCAGAGACACCTACCATTTCATAGACATTGTTAAAAATTTAAAGATCCCTTCAGATTTTTTTCTTTTCCATGGACGTAGAGAGTCTTTACACTAATATTCCAATTGAAGCTGGTGTTAATTGTGTTAAAAACATTTTTGAAAAATATCCTGACTTAAAAAGACCGGATGAGGAACTTTTAAAACTGTTAGAAATCAATTTGACTCGAAACGACTTCATGTTTGATGGTAAATTTTATTTACAAATTAAAGGGACAGCCATGGGCAAGAAGTTTGCCCCGGCGTATGCCAATATATTTATGGCAAATTGGGAAGAGAAAGCACTAGAAATGCAAAATTAAACCGGCATATTATCTACGATACCTTGATGACGTCTGGGGGACCTGGACGGGATCTTTACAAGAATTTGAAGAATTTGTTGAAACTTTAAATTCCCACGATCTCTCTATTAAATTGAAAACTGAAATTGACAAGCAATCTATTAATTTTTTGGACACAACAATATTTAAAGGACAAAATTTTATAGAAAATTCCAAATTAGATATTAAAGTTCATTTTAAAAGTACTGATACACATGCGCTGCTTTATAAAACAAGTTTTCATCCAAAACATACCTTTAGAGGGACAATAAAGTCACAGATTTTTAGGTTTAAACGCATTTGTACGAGAGAGGAAGATTTTTGGGAAGCAGTTAATGCTCTATTCAGGGCGTTACGAAAAAGAGGATATTCTAGATCCTTTTTGAGGCATTGTCTTAAAACCTTCCAGGAAAGAAGGGAGAGAGGTCGTGGAAATTTTATTCCCCTTATTACAACCTATTCTTCAACCAGCAAGATTATTAATAAAAACATCAAGACTAATTTTCATAAGGTCTTGGGAAATGGGGAACTGATTCCAAATTCATCTGTAATTTCAGCATACAGGAGGAATAAAAATTTAAAAGACCTATTAGTTCATGCAAAGTTACCACCATTAACTTGGAAAAAGACACAGAAATTGGACTCACATTTTTCACGATTAAAGTTTATTCAAAATGACAGACAGAAAACATGGACAAGGATTCAACAGGGTTTCTGTCCAAAGTCTAAAAACTGTGTATATGTCATTTATTGTGATAAATGTGGACTCAAATATGTGGGAGAAACCAAAAACACATTATCCACACGACTGTATCAACACAGATATAATATCAGGAACCAAAAAGAAACAGAGACACCGTTGGTTAATCATTTTTTGAATCATGGCTTGACATCTGTGAGAATGGCGGGACTACAAAGGGATATTAATTGGACAGATTGGGAACGAAAAAAGAGGGAAAGGTATTGGATATTTCAATTGGGGACTAGAGAACCATTTGGGTTAAATGTTTAAAAAAATTGATGGTTTCGGGAATTAAAATCTTACACCAGACCAGGACTAAACCCCTAACCTTAACCACACCTTGGTCTTAATCTTACCCACTTTTCTAAAACCAACCCTAACCCTAACCACTTCTTTTTCCTAACCCTAACACCTTTATCCTAACCCTAACCACTCCCTAACCCTAACCCTAACCACAACCCTAACCCTAACCCTTCCCTTTCCCTAACCCTAACCACTCCCCCTTCTTATCACTCCCCTTTTCCAACCCTAGCCCAAACAGGGACCAATTTATGGGTATTTGGGATACAATTATAAATAATTAATAAATAATTAATTAATGAATTAATTAAACATAGGACTAAAAAATTATAAAAACAGTGGGAATATTAGAAGACCATGATTAGGAAGACTAAAATGTAAGTTAAAAGAAATCTTTAGTGTGTAGGGTTAATGGGCCATAGTTTAATTCATAATTATTATTAATTAAAAAATAAATTTAATAAATACAGTAAATATAACATCAGGGTATGGGGGAGAATAAATATATGATGGTTAAAAAATTCTAATTCATTTAAGTAGTGGGCAAAAGTATAATTTATGATTAATATTAAAATTATTTAAAAGTATTAAAAATTATAAATTAAATTAATATAACTCCATGGATGATTAGAGGACAATTGGGAGAACACATTAGTAGTGGTTAAAACATTTTAATTCATATATATAGTGGGCAAAAATACAGTTTATGATAAATATTAAAATTAATAATTTAATAAATATGATTCCATGGACGGGCAGGGGACATTTGGGGGAACACATAAATATAATTTATTTGAGGACAGGTTAATTAGGGAGTGGCACAGAGAGGAAAAACTAAGTGCAAAAAAAGCACATTAACGAATTGAATTAGAAACACCAAATTTTAACTGAAGCAACCAGAGCCTATATAAAGGAGGAGCACCACAGGAGAGCTCAGTTGCTCACTGGGTTCTTGCACAGGACGCATCACTTGCCAGCCAGACCTACAGCTACAGTTTTTAGTGTGTCGTAGAGGCCTGAGGAAGACCGCGGCAACGGTCGAAACGTTGCCGCCTAAGACACACCTTCTTTCGTTGTTTAGTTTAATTTAAAAACAATTTTTTATTAAACAATATTTGTGTATTTTTTTTAGTTTGTCATTTTTAAAGAAAAGAAACTAATTTAAAAAGAAACTAAAACAAGGTGCTCAGAGAGCCGGATGGCGGAGCACCGGGATGATTGGACCCTGGTCCGGAGGGATGGGCGACGCCGGCCGGCGCGCTACCCGGATGAGGACCAACGAGATGGGTGGACGGAGAGAGCCCCACCAGTTTCTGACTGGAGGAGGGATGAAGTCCCAGCCCCCAGATGGGGACGGGATCGATTCTCCTCCTCCGACAGGAGACAGGATTTTTCCCCCTAACCCTAACCCCCTAACCCTAACCCCAACATTTACCTGTAAAACAATGGACAACAATTACAAAACACCGATTTAAAAAATACTTACCTAAGAAACAGTTCATTATACTTACCTTCAAACCTAAAAAAAAGGGGAGGGACTAAGTGGAGGATATAAAAGGAGAAACTCCACAGAGGGAGCTCATTTCGCCCCTAACCAGCAGAGAGGAAACATCTCCTGCAGCCAGTCGAGAGGAAAGCCAGCCTTTAGTTTTTAGTGTGCCAGGCCTGAAGAAGACCTTTTTGGTCGAAACGTTTTTTTTGGGCACATCTTCCTTAGTTTATTATTTTAAACAAAAACAACTGTTTTTTTAAAAACAATTTTATTTTTTATTTTTTATTTAAAAACCAAAAAACTTTTTGTTGGGGTGACACAAAATTCACTAATTGTCAAGAAAATTTCAATTTTCAATTTTTTTTCTCACTTACTAACTCTTCTTTTCTTTTTACTTGCACTTATTACTAACTTCTTTTTCCTTGTTACACTTATATTTTCTTGCCTTTTGTATTTCTTGCTCCCTTTCAGCCATTTCCACCAAACAACATGGCAGAGGTTGAGCTTCCTGAAAACCAGGCTGCTGGTGTACAAAACCACGACAACCTCTATTCTTCCTTCCAGTCGTGTGAGGATGTCAAGGACTTCCTCACCCGGACAGACATTCGGATCCCCCTGCACTCCGCCAAAATGCCAGATCCACCTTCTACTCTGCACTTTGACTTTGACATTGATGGGGTTTGCATTGAGTTGGCTTCCTTCGAAGCAATAAAAAAGGGAATCCACTACTTGTTCCTGCCAGAGATTGGCTTACGCCACTTGAAAAATCAATATTTCCTTTACAGGAAGCACATTGACAGGAAGAAATTTTCCCCCAAATGCATGGAGGTGATGAAACACTGCTGTGGGGTGGTGGTAGCACATCTGGATGGTGGCTACTTCCTCAACCTGACAGCTTTCCCAAAAAACAGGAAGGATCCCTCCTCTAAGCTGTCCACCAAGAGTGGCTATCAAAACATTGCAGTTGACGCTCTGAATGAAGTGGGAGAACACTTCAGACACCTCCTGAAGACATTGCCACCTGAAGACATCAGAAGACCTACAATGCTGAAGCAGAACCTGTCTAAAACTGACAAATTTGCGGTTCTGATCCAGGACCTCGAACTGATTTTAAACCTGCTTCAGCATGGGGTCAAACATGCTAACAGTATAGACGAAAATGTCGTGCTGGTGCCGTCACTGACAAGGTTTGGCCAGAAACTGGACAGTTCCCTCTACCTGGGATTTTTGTATAAATCCCATGTAGTGGGCGTGTCACTGCATTTGGCCTGCACCATAACTGCAAAGGACCCCATTGATGCACCTTATGTGGTCTAGATATGGTCTGCAAGAGAATGTGGGCAAGACCACAAGGGTCTTTAGCGCTCTGGGGATGCACGAGGTCGTGAACATCCAAACGGCTCTGGATAAGCGTCAGTTGGACCTGAGCGAATCACTGCTGGCAGTGTTTCCCAGCCAGCCCCTGCGTTTCGTACAGATGTACGTTGACCCGCCTCACGTGCACTTCACCCCAAAGTACCGGCACCCTGTCAGTGGGTCCATCGTTCTCTGTGGCTTGCAGCATCCACAAAGCAAGCAATCGATTTACAAGGCTGCTGAGGAATACATCGAACACATGAGGGACTGTACTCTGAAGATGGAGGGCCAACTGTCAGCACGGATGGAGGTCGTCATATACATAGACCACTCTTGGGGAATCCCATCAGTGGTCAACCCAATACTTTATTTCAATGAACCGGCCCTTTCTGACTTTCTTGCCAATCACCCGGTCCTGGTCCCATTTTGTGACTCCTCTGACTGCAGTCTGGTGGACCACAACCTCTTCCACACACAACCCGACGAAATTCACTGGACTCCGGAAACAGCCGCTCAGATGTTTGCTCACTGGTGCCTCTACCTGGGTTTATAAATTCGCCTAAAGCAAACACCGCCTCTGCCACCACAAATGCACATCACCCCCCACCGCCACCGGTTTTAACCCAACCACAGGTGTGTGTCACAACCTCCCCCGCTCCTCTCCCTCCCCCCGTCCCACCACTCGCTCGCTCCCTCATAATCCCGCCACTTACACTGTCCGTTTCTCAACTACGCCCGCCACACGTTCCCTATCTAACACTCCGCCCACCACCCATTGCGGCCCCCTCCGAACCACCGCTATAACACCCGCGCAGGCCCCCACCCCCCCACAACCAACCCCCACTGCACACAGTAACGTCCTCAATCTTTCAAAAATATTCACCCCCTCCGCTGCCCAAATGACTCTCCTGGAGAAGGGTCTCACCTTCGTCCCCACCCCATCCACATTTGATCATGCCAACCTCCGCAGGGACATCCACCTCTATCATAGACGTCTTAAAATCATCGACCACTTCTCCGACGAAACATACACACACATACCGTTCACTTTCCCATCCACATGGGAACCGGACTGGTCCACGCTCAGCCGACCCATAAAACAGCTCCTCTCACAAGACATGGCCACCCTCGCATCCTACCAACCTGACCCGGAAAAGACAGACAACCTCACAACCCCAGAAAAACTAGCACTCAAACAATTACAAAATAACCGTCACATCATCATTAAACCCGCCGACAAAGGCTCCAAAATAGTCATTATGGACAAACAACAATATTCCTTTGAAGCACACCGCCAACTCCATAACAATAAATATTACAAAAAAATCGACTCCACCATCCAAACACAAACTCGTGCAAAAATGACCGAAATCATCCTCTCCCTCTATCATACCAAATTTATCTCAGCCAAACAACGCAACTTCCTGTGCGGCCCAGACGACCCCCGCCCCCGCCTCTTCTATTTACTCCCAAAAATCCACAAAGACACTGAAACATGGACAGTCCCTGCGGAGATCCCACCCGGCCGCCCCATCGTCTCGGACTGCGTTCATTTTTTAGACACCATACGCCCCATCACCGTCCCGTCAAACTCATTTCTATTCACAATCGATATTGACAGCCTCTACACCAACATTAACACCACCATGGGCCTGCGCGCAGTCCAAAATGTATTCACCCGTCACCCCGACCCCGCCAGACCCGACACGGAAATCCTCCAACTCCTTGAAATTTGTTTAACCCATAACGACTTCACTTTCGACAACCAGTGGTTCCTACAGACGGAGGGGACCGCAATGGGCCACCGCTATGCCCCATCTTACGCCAACATCTATATGAGCGAATGGGAACGTGAAGCTTTAGTGAAATGCCCACTCCAACCCTGTTTTTATTTTCGCTATCTGGACGATATCATCGGCGCATGGCCACACACCAAACAAGACTTCCTCCATTTCACGCAAATACTCAATGACCACCACCCCTTCATAAAAATCAAACACACACTCCACCCGGACTCCGTCAACTTTCTAGACACCACCATCCGATTTTCACCTGTCTCCGCCACCCACAAATCCTTTATATCCGCCGTCTACTTCAAACCAACGGACACTCGCGCGCTATTACACAAAGCCAGCTACCATCCGCGACACACCTTTAAAGGAATCATCAAATCCCAGATACTACGCTTTCATCGCATCTGCTCCCACGAATCCGACCTCCACGCAGCCATTTCTACACTGTTTCAGAGTCTCCGCAAACGCAACTATTCATCCCGCTTCCTACGTCACATCAAACGCTCCACACTGGCCACACTCACCCTCGTCCGCTCCGTCTCCAACCCTACAAGCGAGGCACCAGCCGGCAAACAACGCACCACAAAACCACTCCCCCCGACAACCCCAACTCACCCCACTCATTACCACCTTCTCCCACAGACAAACCAGACTACATCGGCTGTTGAAAGACAACTTCACCCGTGCCCGCGCAACACACATCCCGCTACATAATTATTCCATTATAGCTCTACGCAAAAATCCTAGCCTCCGTGACATACTGGTCAAAGCCGCCTTTTCCACCCAAACACCGACGCGCACCCAACATCACTCCAGACTACATCCCCAAAAGTTCATTGTCAACTCCCACAGCAAACGCGGCGTACCTATAATACAGTCCCTCCACCTCAACACACCCAACATCGTTTATGCCATCACCTGCAAATCCTGCGGACTGCTGTACGTCGGGGAAACCGGCAAACCCCTGCTGGTCAGACTCAAACAACATCTGGCCCTGATCAGCAGGGGTAACCCCCAAACCAACCTCACACGTCATTTTCACCTCCACACATCAGATAACCTCATCATAACAGGCCTGGAATTGGACCCCAGCTGGACCAGCGAAAGCGAGCAGAGCGCAACTGGATGTCCAAACTGGACACACTGGTACCCCACGGCCTCAACTAGATGCCCCCGTCACCAACCCTCAACTGGCTCGATCATACATAGCTTATCCACATACACACACGTACATACACACACACGCACGCACGCACGCACACACACACACACACACACACACACACACACACACAAACACATCTTCCTCCCCCCGGAAAAATAATCCCCTGCAATAAAATCTAACAACAGGAGAAAAATAAAAAGATATCAAATACCCGGTCTTTGAGCACTTCTTCTTTTATCCCTTTTCTAAGTGTCTTCCTTCTCTTTTATCATGTATAAATGCTTTTTTAATGTTCCCTTGTTATTACTATGTTATTATACTCCCTTGCACTTACTCTCGTTTGTTTTATCAATTACTCTTTGTCATGGCTTGATATTTGCATGATTACAATGACTTGCACTTTTTTTACCCGCACTTATTTTTAATTATTAAATTATTCTTTGTTTTTATCCTTCCTTGTTTTATTATAATATTGCATGTCATCACGTTGCCCTGCCTGGGGACATACAGGCCTGCACTTACATTATGCACTTTCCTTCCATGTATATTTATCTTGTCTGTTTCCCTTTTTTTTCTGTCTCTTTTTACTGGCACATATTTTTATACCTTTTAACTTATTTTAATACTCTCACAATATAAGAGGGAGCCCACTGCCACGAGGGGAGATTCGGATTTCCCTCAGAGGACGACCGCCACAAGCATGCTTCCCCCATTTTAATAAGGCTACTCACATCTTGTGTGGTTTTTCAACATATTTCCTGTACAAATTTGCCTTGTTTTATGAATCGCCTTTTTTATGTCACCCATTTTAACCTCGATCTCCTCTGAGGGCTGCAATCCGACAGCTCCCCCTCCTCGCAGAAACTCTATCCCTCTTCCCTCCCTTGTCACACTCACACATTACCCACACCAACACAATAGCACCATCTTACAAACATATACACACACACAGAGTGAGGACCGAGTAACTGTGCATTGGTAGTGAGGACCACCCTTTCTGCTACACTTGGAGAGAGGTAGTTGCAACTTTTCCCCACTAGGTCACCCCCTGATTCCATTTCCCACCTCAAATTCTTTAAAAACCAAAGTATAAAAATCAGTTTTAAAAACCCAGTTTACTAGTCAAGTGGGGACTTTTTCATGGGCACCATATTAAATTAGTTTGCAGCCAGACAATTTAACAATAACTCCTTTTTTTTGCTCAATAGTCACCCTTTACCACTATATATGTTTGTATATATATTTTAACAAACCAATTATGTAATAATACATCATAATTATTATTATATGAGGTTGTGGCTTATAAACAAGTGGAATACTTACAAAATAATGTTGATTTAAAGTTAGTCAGTCTACTGCACAGAAGCTTAATTGTGTATTTAACATGTACACAGCACTCCACACAGCCCTTACATACCTGGACAAAAACAACACTTATGTTCAGATGGTGTTTGTGGATTTTAGTTCTGCCTTTAACACTATCATTCCCCATAAACTGGTACAGAAACTGAGCAACTTCAGCCTGGGGGGCAGCTCATTGTGCACTTTGATTCTGGATTTCTTCTGCAATAGATCACAGATTGCGAGGGTGGGGAATTTTACATCACATACGCTCACCCTCAACACAGGCATGCCCAAGGGGTGTGTCCTCAGCCCTCTCTGATACTCCATATTCACACATGACTGTTCTTCCGTTCACCATTGTCAAGTTTGCTGACATCAAACAACGAAGCAGCCTACAGAGAAGAGGTACAGCACCTGACACATTGGTGTCTACAAAATAACCTGGACTTAAATATCGGCAAAAGCAAGTGTGAATCTGAGAATTACTCTGAACCTCCTTATCCATGGGGAGGAAGTGGAGGGTAGAGAAGTTCCTCGGAGTCCACGTTTCAGCCAACCTCACCTGGATCATGCACATTGGCCAACACAACAGGTGAGGAAAGCCCAACAGAGACTAGGAATATCCTAAGATATATATCCTAAGAAAGTTAAAACACGCCCACCTACCCCACTCTGCTCAACTTATCAGAATCAGAATCAGAAATCCTTTATTTGTCCCGCAAATGGGGAAATTCCTTAGTCACAGCAGCCAAAGGACAGTATCACACTTAAACAATAATAAAAAGTAAAAAATAAACAATATAATAGAGATAAGAAATAGAATTAACTCGTATATACATAGTATTTACAATATGAACTTGGTATTTACAATATGACATAGTATTTATAATATGAACAGTGTAAGTATAAGCAGTTTTGTATTTTTATTTACAAACATTAAATAATAAATATGGGTATTAAAAAATTGTCCAATTAGTGCAAACCAGAAAGTGTGTGGATATGTGTAGAGTTTAGTATTGCACAGTGCACATGTGAGGTCTACTGGGAGCAGTGCTGGTTGTACAGTCTGACAGCAGCAGGAAGGAAGGACCTGCGATACCTCTCCGTCACACACTTGGGATGTATCAACCTGTCGCTGAAGGAGCTGACCAGTGCAGTGATAGTGACCTGCAGGGGGTGGGACTCCTTCACCAGCAGCGATGACAGCTTGTCCATCATCCTGCTCTCTCCCACCACCTGCACTGGGTCAAGAGGGCATCCCAGGATGGAGCTGGCCTTCTTGATAAGTTTATCAAGTCTCTTCCTATCTGCTGCCGAGATGCTGCTGCTCCAGCAGACTACTCCATAGAAAATGGCTGATGCCACCACAGAGTCATAAAAAGTTGTCAGGAGTGCCCCCTGCACCCCAAAGGACCTGAGCTTCCTCAGCAGATGGAGTCTGCTCTGACCTTTCTTGTATGTTGCTGCAGTGTGATCAGTCCAGTCCAGTTTATTGTTCAGGTGAACTCCCAGGTACTTGTAAGACGTCACCATCTCAATGTCTGTTCCCAGGATGTCCACTTGTGTGCAGGGTTGTTTGCGCCTGCGGAAATCCACCACCAGCTCTTTGGTCTTCCCGGCGTTGAGCTGGAGGTGGTTCCGCTGGCACCAGTCCACAAAGTCCTGAATAAGTTCTCTGTAGGCTCTGTCGTCCTCGTCCCTGATGAGGCCGATGATAGCAGAGTCGTCAGAGAACTTTTGTAGATGGCTGTGGGGTGTTTGGTGGGAGAAATCAGCAGTGTAAAGGGTGAACAGGAAAGGGGCCAGGACTGTTCCCTGTGGGGCCCCCGTACTGCAGACGACTGTGTCCGACACACAGTCCCGAGTCCTCACATACTGTGGCCGGTTGGTGAGGTAATCGAGGATCCAGTTCGTGAGGTGTTGGTCCACCCCTGTGAGCTCCAGCTTGTCCCCCAAAAGCGCAGGCTGTATGGTGTTGAAAGCACTGGAGAAATCAAAGAACATGATCCTCACAGTGCTTCCAGGCTTTTCCAGGTGAGACAGTGATCTGTCCAGGAGGAAGATGATGGCGTCGTCCACTCCGATGCCAGGCTGGTAGGCAAACTGGAGTGGGTCCATAAAAGGACCCACCAGAGGGCGGAGATGGACAAGGACCAGCCGCTCCAGGGTCTTCATCAGGTGTGAAGTGAGAGCAACTGGTCTGTAGCTGTTGAAGTCCTTAGGGTGAGGGATCTTTGGTACTGGTACCACGCAGGAGGTTTTCCACAGCAGTGGCACTTTTCCCAGCTTCAGGCTCATGTTGAAGATATACTCCACAATCCTGCACAGCTGGTCTGCACAGGACTTGAGGAGCCTGGAGCTGATCCCGTCTGGACCCGTGGCCTTCTTCACCTTCATCTTCCTCAGTTCGTTCCTCACCTGGATAGTGGAGAGGGACAGATTGGAGCAGGGGGGCTGAGTGTCGGGTGGGGGAGGTGGGGGGTGTCTGCAGGCTGAAAGCAGTGGAGATGGAGGTAGAGGTGAGAATGGGGCAGGAAACAGGGGGGATGGAAGAGGTGGTGGGGGGCAGCAGAGATGACTGGGCCGGGGGAGGGGTGGGTGTCTGGTCAAACCTATTGAAGAATAGGTTCAGGTCGTTCACCCACGTCTGATCCCCGGCAGCCTGAGAGTCTGGTTTCCTCAGCCCTGAGATTGTTTTAAGGCTTTTCCAGACTCCACTGATGTTAGTCTGCTGCAGCTGGTCCTCCATCTTCCTCCTGTAGCTGTTCTTCCCCTCTCTGATCTTCTTCCTCAGCTCCCTCTGCACAGCCTTCAGCTCCTCCTTGTTTCCTGACCTAAAGGCCCTCTTTTTTTCCTTAAGGAGAGCCTTTATTTCAGGATTAATCCAGGGTTTGCTGTTAGAAAAGCACCGCACAGTCCTGGTGGGTACAGTGTTTTCAACACAGAAGTTTATGTAGTCCGTTATGCATCCTGTTAAACTGTCGATGTCCTCCCCATGAGAAACACACAGTTCTTCCCACACAGTTGAGTCGAAGCAGTCCCTCAGAGCCTCTTCAGACTCCTCAGTCCATGTCTTAACTGTGCGGGTCTCCACTGGTTGCCTGTTTACGAGGGGCATGTACACAGGCAGGAGATGAACCAGGTTGTGGTCAGATCTTCCCAGGGGAGGGAGGGGGGCTGAGTTGTATGCCTCCTTGCTGTTGGCATAAAATAAGTCCAGTGTTTTATTGTCTCTGGTGTGGCAGGTGACATACTGTGTGAATGTGGGCAGCGTGGAGGACAGAGAGGCATGATTGAAGTCCCCAGAGATGAG
Source organism: Pagrus major (assembly GCF_040436345.1). NCBI lineage: Eukaryota > Metazoa > Chordata > Actinopteri > Spariformes > Sparidae > Pagrus > Pagrus major. The sequence continues at coordinate 40,035,899 of NC_133218.1, read as the reverse complement.
GAAGAGGGCCTGTGGGTGCTGTGTCTGCAGTGAGCTTGTGACTGAGTGGAGAAGGTCACAAGCTGCATCAGCGTTAGCAGAGGGGGGGATATACACAGCGAGTACGATCACCTGTGTGAACTCCCTCGGGAGGTAGTACGGCCTCATGCTAACCGCTAAAAGTTCGATGTCCTTCCTGCAGACCTGTTCTTTAACAGTGATGTGCCCAGAGTTACACCATCTGTCATTAACAAACACAGCCAGCCCTCCTCCTTTCCTCTTACCGCTCTCTGCCGTCCTGTCCGCCCGCCGCATTTGAAATCCGTCCAGGTTAGCGTCCGTGTCCGGGGTCTGCGCCGTTAGCCACGTCTCAGTGAACACCATGATGCTGCTCTCACGGTAGTCCCTCTGATGCCGGGTCAGCGCCGTTAGCTCGTCCATCTTGTTGGGGAGAGATCTCACATTCCCCATGATGACAGACGGGAGGACGGGTCTGTAGCGTCTCCTCCTGCTACGGCGAACAGCTCCGGCCCGGCACCCGCGTCTCCTCCTCTTCAGCTGGCGGGGGACATCGGGCCGCTCGAGCGGCGGCACCGCGGCGCTACTGAGGGCCAACAGCTGATCCCTACTGTAAACAATAGGGCCGCGTACAGGTTCCCCGGACACGGCCGAAAACAGCGAAAAAAGCAGAATTAAGACCAGAGCGATAAAAACAACTCTGGTCTCCATACTGCCCGGAGAAAGAGCTCCAAAAAGAAGTAAATTAGAAAAGTTAAAAAGTACTAAAAGTTATATAAAAAGAAGAAAAAGCTCAAAGGTGAGCGAGAGCTGCTGTAACAGGCTGCCACTCACGCGGCGCCATTCACGCCATTCTCGTCCATGGAATCAATCATCCATGGAAAGCATCTTGACCTACTGTTGCACTGCAAGATTTACCAGCTGCACAGAGGACAACAAGAAGGACATCTGGCGGGTAGTGAGGGCAGCGGAGCATATCATTCTATCAGACGCTTTATTCTAGGATGTCTGTATTTTGCTTTTGATGAAGATGCCATGCTGGAGCTGTTTAACAGTGTTTCATTGTTTAACAGTGTCAAATAAATTCTATTCTACTTCACTAGTTAAGATGTAAAAAAAATAAAGCAGCAGGTGTCTGTAATTATATTTATTTCAGGTTATTTTGTTACTCTATTTCCCATTCTCTTTACAGAGTATGAAAAAAATACATCCACATTAGAATGTGTTGAATAAAGAACACTTAAGTACCAACCATCTTTTGTAATTATATTACACCTGAATGGGAAAACACTAATAAAGTGACAAAAACATGTGTCACATATTCAAACAGTAGTGTTGAATAAAGAACACTAAAGTGCCAACCATCTTCTGTAATTATATTACACCTGAATGGGAAAACACAATAATAATAATCAAGTGACAAAAACACGTCACATATTTTAACAGTAGATTATGAAATTACATGTCTTTGAGCTGCTAAAAGAACGACAGCATCCACATGTAGAATGTGTTCAATAAAGAACACTAAAGTGCCAACCATCTTCTGTAATTATATTACACCTGAATGGGAAAACACTAATAAAGTGACAAAAACATGTGTCACATATTCAAACAGTAGATTATGACATTACATGTCTTTGAGCTGCTAAAAGAACGACAGCATCCACATTTAGAATGTGTTGAATAAAGAAGACTAGAGTAGTCACACTATTCAAAATTTAAGGTTGCGCGAAGCAGACCTCCTTTTCAGCGTAACAATTCTGTTGTACACTAGGTTTTTAACATCCTTCCAGGTTCTCTTGCCCAGAACTTTCTCTTTTTTTATGCAGTTCATGCACGCTTCTTTTGCTGGTACTCGGCGCTGTTTGATAAACGCATCAAAGTGCTTGTGCACTGCTGTCCTCTCAGCCTCAGACCATCCTCTCCTTGCCTTTGCTAGGGGTGACAAATGACAGAAAACAATGCATACCTTAAATAAACAGGCATCAATAAACATTTTCATCTGTACAAACATAGCTTGCAGGTAGTCACAGATAGCAACCACAGTACTTATGTAGTATACAATTTAGTACCAATTTATACATTTCATTCAGAGTTTTGACCGTGTGGCAAGGCCATGCAAGGCTAGTTCATTTGTATAGCCCCTTAGTTTTTCTCAAAGGGCTTTACACAGCATCATAACATCATCTGCCCTACATCAACTGGGAAAAACTCCCAACAAAACCCCTTGGGGGGAAACGATCTGTATGCTTCTCCTGCCTAGTTTTAGAACCTACTTATTTCCTTGGACTTGGGCCGTTCTCCACTCTCTCTCTCGATCACATGTAGTCCTGGTTCCTGATCTACAACACAGACAGGCAAACATTGGGAGAAAATATAAATATAATTCTGATCATCAAAATCTGTTTAAGTCATCATGTCCGTGTCCAAGATCTGCTGATCTTGCCATTTCTCTGCATTTCTCTCATATGTCTGAGACTTCCCAGATTATATGTACAGTAGCATCTTAGTATTCCTCCTCGCTCATCGGGTCTTAGATTGCATCTCTAGGCCCTAGTTTTTTGGCAATGTGACCAGTATCTTCCTGCCTGCCTTCCTAATGTTCACCCTTTTTGGATTTTCAGTCGAAAGCAGGCTTGTCTCAGCTCCTGCTTTGTGTCCACTCACTGCTCATCTGTTGGCAACCAGAATTTTGCCTTCATCAAAATAAATAAATGTACTAACGGCCTCTGTTTAACAAGTCTGTTTGTGTATCCTAATTTATAATTCTATGTTTTAAGCTTTACGAAATTATTTCTTCAGTGACAAAAATCTCAACAGTACTTTTAAGGATGAAATTCAACAGTTTGGATACTAGAACAAAAAAAATAATAAATTCTGTCAACTGCAACATTTCATTGTACGGTAATTTAGACAGTAAACATCTGGGGCGGTGTTTAGCTCAGTTGGTAGAGGGTGTGTCATTGCGTGTCATTCCCCCCCATCTCTGCCTCCTATTTCCTGTCACTGTCTCTACTATCCTATCGAATAAAGGCATAAAAAGCCAAAAAATATACTTAAAAAAAAGAAAAAAAAGACAGTAAACATCTCACCATCTGTGTCTGACTTCCCATCCTCAGTTCGTGGTTCACGGCGGACTTTCCCTAACAGGTCCGAAGGTGCATCTGTAAAGCAAGAGCAACAATGAGATCATAATACCAGCTGTAGAGAAGGATGAAATTATTAATTATTTTGTATTTTACAACCCATGCTCTGAGTTATAACGAACTTACTGCTGGTTTTCAGAGTCCGAGCCTCATATCTGGGCTCGATCCCACACTCTCATCTACAACAGCAAAAGACCAACGTTAGTCAATCTTTACAGGTTAAAGTCTCGGATCAATACATTATTTAACGGCTACTAAAATAATTCAATAAAGATCCATCTCAAACACAACTGTAATGATGAAAAGGGATATAACAGGTGCAAATATAACAAATTTAAAGTCCCTGCAAGGAACTTTCATGTTTGTTGTAAAGTATATGTTGGCCTTTAATAGTGGAAGAGACAGGAAATGGGAGGCAGAGAGGGAATGGCATGCAGCAAAGGGCCACCTGCAGTCAGGACTGTAGCCTCAACACATAGGAGGCTGCTCTACCAACTGAGCTCAACGATGCCCCTTCTACTTCTTTTATCTAATAAGTTTAAGTAAGGAAAACACAACCACAGGGTACAAAAAGGTTGCATTTCTAAATTCCACTACCATCATTAATCTCACCATCTGTGTCTGACTTCCCATCCTCAGTTCGTGGCTCACGGCGGACTTTGCCTAACAGGTCCGAAGGTGCATCTGTAAAGCAAGAGCAACACAAGTGCAACACCTCTGTAAATATGAAAGGAGACAATGAGATCATAATACCAGCTGCAGAGAGGGCTGAAATTATTCATTCTTGGTATTTTACAACCCATGCTCTGAGTTTTAACAAACTTATTGCTGGTTTTCAGAGTCCGAGTCCTGGTCTGTTTTCTCTTCTTCTGGGAGAGCCTCATATCTGGGTTCGATCCCACACTCTCATCTACAACAGCAAAAGACCAACGTTAGTCAATCTTTACAGGTTAAAGTCTCGGATCAATACATTATTTAACGGCTACTAAAATAATTCAATAAAGATCCATCTCAAACACAACTGTAATGATGAAAAGGGATATAACAGGTGCAAATATAACAAATTTAAAGTCCCTGCAAGGAACTTTCATGTTTGTTGTAAAGTATATGTTGGCCTTTAATAGTGGAAGAGACAGGAAATGGGAGGCAGAGAGGGAATGGCATGCAGCAAAGGGCCACCTGCAGTCAGGACTGTAGCCTCAACACATAGGAGGCTGCTCTACCAACTGAGCTCAACGATGCCCCTTCTACTTCTTTTATCTAACAAGTTTAAGTAAGGAAAACACAACCACAGGGTACAAAAAGGTTGCATTTCTAAATTCCACTACCATCATTAATCTCACCATCTGTGTCTGACTTCCCATCCTCAGTTCGTGGCTCACGGCGGACTTTGCCTAACAGGGTTGGTTTAAAGGTCAATAGTGGAAAAAAGAATTTTGGGGTTGTTTTGTGGTCTGTAATGAGTGGGGGTATGAGTTTGTGTTTAACTGTTTTAGTTACTAGTGGAGCTGCTGAGTCAAGGCTTGACTTCAGTTTACTGTTAAAATTGCCACCAATAAAATCACAGGGTGCAGGTACAGTGACAGCGGGGGAGTTGTGTATGTTCTCAATAAAATTTGCAGCCACTTCAGAACTAAGATAGCGTTTCCTCATGGTTCTCACTGGAGCCTCCTCATGGCTAAAACTGGTGATATTAAAAAAGATGCAGTAGTGGTCGGATACAGCCAAGTCAACAACAGAGGACACACTGGTGGACAGGCCATGTGTTATGACCAGGTCCAGGGTGTGTTCTGTTGTGAGTGGGCTGTGAAACATGTTTAAAATCCAAGCAGTTAAGAAGGTTTAAAAAATCATTTGAGATGGAGTCCGACTTGTTATCAATGTGTAAGTTAAAATCACCAGTTAAAATGATTCTGTTGTATGTAGGGTGCACAAGTGATAGTAGGTCAGAGAATTCACTGATAAAACCACTGGAATGCCTTGGTGGCCTATAGATTGTGAGGCATAAAATAGGAGGTCTGCTAAAAACACTGGCATGGTACTCGAAGGTGGTGTAGTGGTGTAGTGAAATTTCCTTGGATGTTAATGATTCTGAAATAATTGAGGCAGTACCACCACCTTTTTTGCCCATCCTGGTAGAAAATAAAAAATTCAAATTAGGAGGAGAGGCCTCAGTGAGAAAAAATGGTGCGTCAGTGCCCAGCCAAGTTTCTGTTAAAAATAGACAGTCGATCTTATTATCTACTATCAAGTCGTTAATAATAAAAGTCTTGTTTAAAAGAGCGCGGACATTCAGAAGTGCCATGTTAATGGTCTGTGTTGGCTTGGGGTCCTTGGATGACGGTGTGATGGATGTCTGTGGTTTGATATGAACCAGATTTTTAATGGTCACGCCACCAGTCCGGTACCGATGGAGTCTATTGGAGATGATGGGGGGTATGGGGAAAGAGTTACGTGGCGGACGGCAACAGAAGATGCTGCGGTGTGGAGGTCTGTGGTGGAAAGTGATGGTGGGTGAGAGGAAGTGTGCTGCTGGTGCCTGTAGGGGGGGCTGTTACGGGAGGGAGTACAGAGGGAGAGAACCGTAGAAGAAGGATGACGGGGATAGGAAGGTGATGAGGGGGTTTGGCAGGTAAACAGTCACGCACGTGGAGTTGTTTGGACAGCGTGCTGAATATTGCCCGCAAGCATCTGGCTACCTAAGGAGCTGGGGTGGACTCCATCCCTGCTAAAAAGAGTCGGGCGGTTCCAAAACAAATTAAAATTATCAATAAAACCAAAGTTGTGGATCCTGCATGCGGACTGAAGCCAGGTGCTGAGGGCAAGGACTCTGCTGAAATGCTCAGATCCATGGATACGCGCCGGGAGGGGCACGCTAATGAAGACGGCCCTGTTACAAGTTTTTAACCTTTTAAGACTAAAAAGGGTGTTGAAGTCCTTTTTTGTCAGTTCGGACTGGAGACGGGCCGTGTCATTTGATCCTACGTGGATCAACGCCCGGGTGATGAAGGATGGGAGTGAGCGCAGCAGTCCGGGGAGTTTGTCCAGAATGACTGGGACAGTAGCACCAGGGAGGCAGTGGGTGATGGCGTTTATGAAGCGCATATCTCGGGTGTATGAGTCTCCTACAATTGCAGTGGAGGGTGGGAAAAGTGGTGGCAGTCTATCATGGCTCGCGAGGGCCGTGGGAGTCAACACACACACACCCTCCACGTTGTGCGTTAAGGGAGACGAACCCCGCGGGTGCGTAGCAGCGGCCGAGCCGGGGGAGAGGGAAGGGGACCCAGAATGCTCCTGGCGGTGTTGACAGCCAGAGTCAGGAGCGCCCTCATCCCTGAGAGGAGTATCATGAGCCCGGCCGCCGAGGAGACCCTTGGAGCGCCTCAGCACTGCCTCCTTCAGAAGCCTCTGACGCGAGACAGAAGTCGTGGTCCGGGACGACAGCTGTTGATCCGGGGCTCCAGCGGAACGACTCCGCGCACCACCGGATAGCAGTGGAGACGTCAATCCGGCTGAGTGGAGAGCCGCAGCCGCCTCGCCGTCCGGTGGTGGAGAGGGAGCCATGGAGCCCATGGGAGACGGGTCACCGGAGCAGGGAGCTGCAGGGATCGCACCGATCGGTGGCACAGAGGGAGCCGCAGCAGCCACTGGAGCCAGGTCCGAGCTCCAGCGCTGACCATCTCCCGGGTCCTCACCAAGCTGCGACAGAGCCTCGAAGCGATTGGAGAGGCGGAGGGGAGGCGAGCCGGCCCTGAGTAACCACCTCAGCCCATGATCGCTGGAGGTGGGGAGTGGAGCAGGAGGACGGCCATGGGCCGGAGGGATCCCAGGGCACGGTGTCTTGAAGGGCTGCTGAGAGTGAGTTGATCCGTAGCGACTGTTCATGGGCAACGTCGATGAACTGGGTCAACAGGGCCTCTTTGATCTTCAGCGAGTCGGTGGATGTCCTCCAACAGGTTAGCAATCTTCTTATGTGCTTTCTCGAGTTGAGAGTCGTCTCCAGGGGGCACGGAGGTAGCCATAGCACATAGCTTAGCTGTGTAGCTTAGTTTAGCTAGCTTATCACACCAAACAGTTTCTGGGCTCACCAAGTTTGATTGCTTAGAGTAAGTGCTTCTTCGTCTGCCTGTGCAGGTTGAAGATCCTTCAGTCAGAAGAGAAACCTGCGAGCTGCTTCTCAGTCTGATGCCAGCGTTCAATGATACAGGAAGTGGCCGGAAACAATAATGTCTGTCTGCCTGCAAGTCAGTCTGTCTGTCTTACTGCCTGTCTGTCAGTGTCAGTGTGTGAATTTGTTTCTTTTTGGAGGAAGAGCTAATCACAGTTTATTTGCTCATGGTTCTTCAGCCCCTCTGCCATACTAAGTTTTCAATCAATTGCACCTGCATGTTGTGATACCATTTAACAAAGAGAAAACATGCTACAGGATGTTAAGAGAAACACAGATCATGTGAAAATATTACATTATTCCATCTCCTCCTTCAAAAATGATAATGTGAATTATGCGCCTGCCCACTGAATAGAAGCATGAAACCATGAATGCGCTGTTGGGACACTGGGAGGCATTTTTAGTTTAGTTTAGCCGTATGTTGTGGACTCTTTGGTTTAGCCTCAGTGATTCTAGAGATTCTTGAGTTTCTCCAAGACACCACAGAAGCCCCCACGCCACGTCAAGGCAGAGCCCATGTGAGGGTTTGTTTTTTTTTTTTTTTTTTTTTTTCAATGAACTACTGTGAACTAATATTATAAATAAAAATGTCAAACATTGCAACAGCAAAAACATAGATATATATTTACAAACAGGTCTTTTTTTGTTTTGTTTTCAATGAACTACTGTGAACTAATATACAAAATAAACATTTCAAACTTTGCAACAGCAAAACATAGATATATATTTACAAACAGGTCTTTTCTTTCTTTTCTTTTTTTCAATGAATTACATTGTATTAATGAACAAAATTGTCAAACATTGCAACAGCAACAGATTTCTTCCTTTTTCTTTCAGTTCTTTTTTTCCCTCTCTTTTGTTTGCTTCATGTCATCAAGAGCTGTCTCTTGCGCTTGAATGCGTCAAATGACCTTGATGGCAATTTTCTCTTCCTGCATGTTTGTATGTAGTCATGGTATGCAACTTTGTGGCTGACCTGGGACTCTTTGGAAATGATGGATTCTTCGTCCGTGCTCCACTTCTGCCGAGAGTTGGCAGGCAAGCACATGGCAGCTGACACCACGTGGGGGTGTGACTTCGTCCTGGTCATCGACAGCTTCGACATCTTCCAGGGGTTGGACACTCCTTCTCCTCACTGGGCGCTGGTCTCAGAGATGGGATGGTGGTGACTTGTTTCTGCAACTTATACAAATAGAATAATAACAATATTAACAGTAATAACAATAATTGCTGTTATAATGACAATAATAAGAAGAATAGCTTCATTTGCACAGCACCTCAAAAGACACAGTGCTTGGCAAAACAACAACAAAAATAAATAGATAAACGTATAAAAACACAAATAACATATCACAAACAAGTGCTATGAAATGACACTGACAGGCCAGGCAATGCATACCTTGTAGGAGACAGTTGGATGCAGGCTCCAAATCCTCACATTCCTCACCTTGTCCAGGGTGAATTTCCCCAGGATCAGTAGCTGCTGCAGTCTGGCCTGTGACATGCCCCCCAAGCTCATTTGTTGCAGAAGCTCTTTCAGGTGCACAAAATCTATGTAGGCTCCATTCTCGATCAAGGCCACGCATGAGATGAAGGTCAGCGTGTTGAGGAGCAAACCTCCCGTTGTCTCCTTTGGGAGCCTTTGTAAGGCCATTGCCATCCAGGGCATGCCGTGCTCTCTGTACGTCTCCAGGTGTTTGGAAAAGCAGAGGGAGTGCCGCTGAATCTCAGAAAAGACTTGTAAAGTCTTGGAGGCCACGTCAGAGATCTGTAGGAGGGGTTGGTCCCCATGGCTGACCTGTATCCAGTCCTTGAAATTCCACCAGATCCTTCTGGTACTCCGGAGGTCTGTAAACTTAAAGGCTGGAAAGAAAATGATGCCCTCTGCTGTGAAGCCTTGGACGAGGCATTCCTCCACATCCTGTCCTGCATCTCTCAGCAGGGTGCGCGCCCTGCCGAAAGTGTGAGGGACGGGGAAGCTGTCTTTGGTGGCGAGTTGCTTCACATTCACCCCACCCGTGAGCCTGCCAGGGGGTTTGTCTGACCTTAGGGAAGTGCAGGGAAGCTGCTCATTCTGCTTGTATAGGTTCCCCCAGTAAGACCCTTATCAGGGCAGCCCCGACCACGGCCGGTCCAGCTTCCACACACTGACAGAGTGCCCACAGCCTTTCAATGTATGTTTTTTTGCAGTGGGTCCCTGGTCCAGTGATGGAGGGGTGGTGGCAATTCTTCCAGGCTGGCGCTGTTGTGGGGTGCCAGCCCGATGAACCCCCTCTCGTGGGTGGCGCTGCGTTCACTCAAGGGGCGTTCACTCCGGGCTGGCCCACCACCAGGGTGTTGTTGAGCGGTGAGAGTGGATGCCCAAAGAAGAGCTCTTCCAGAGCCAGCTCTGCCTGGAATGAATTCCAGGAGGGGTCATATCTGCCCACACCCTTGCTGTCTCGAAAGGACTTTCCGAGGATGCCGGCCAGGTGGTCGACAACACCCCGCAACGTGGAGAGGAGACCCCGGCCATCCCCTCTGTCCTGGAAGGGCACCAGCAGCGCATGGTCCTGGAAGAGCTTTTGCAGAGCAGACAGGTCAAAAAACTCTCTCGGGTCAAAATCGAAGGGAACATCTTCACCCTCGAACCGCACCACCTGCTCGCTGCGGCATTGCACCTGACACACTAGGTGGCGGCTCAAGTCCTGAACATACTTTAGATAGGTGAGCGCCCTGCTGATAAGGGTGGTCTTGAAGTCTGGGTGGCTCAAACCGCAAGTGACCAGCAACCCACTGTGACAGGGTGTTTGAAAGGCTGGTTGTAATGGATGTGTGGGGCGTCCACGTACAGCTGTAAGAATGTGACTGTGTCGGTTTTCGACAGCACACTCATGATGGCCTGGCCCACGTCCATACTTAGGGTGTTTAAGTTGGGCTGGAGATTGCACGTCTCGTGCATTCCCAGGGTGGAAAATAGCGACCCCCTCAGACCAATCAGGAGGCCGTAACGTGAGAGGAGGAGGTGTGTGTCCTCCCGCACTGCCAGCACCTTTGAGGCAAGGTGGACCGATAGGGACCCCACGGAATCGGAGCCGATCAAGTTGCTGAGCTGCAGGATGTCAGGATCCTGCTGGCCAAACTGCCCGAGGGTGGCGATGACCTGCAAGAAATAGCAGCCGTTGGCCTTCTCGACCGCCTGGTCCAGGAGGCTCAGGATAAATCCTTGATCCACCCTGAGGACTCGGTAAGACACGAGGTTGGTGGTACCCTGTTTCTGGACAGTGGGGCGGGACATGTTCTTCTGTGGCAGGTTGTTGAGGAGTCGGCCAAACTCTTCTGTTACCTCATTTAACTGTTCAGCCGCAAGTATGCCATACAAGCCTGGGTTTTGCAGCCTGAAGTCCGGCTCCATCAGGCTGCTGGGGATAGCGCAGAGCGTGAGAACGTAGCCGCCTGCGGCGTCTGCTATTTTGTGGCCAAGGCAATTTTTAAGTGCCGCCATGCCTTCTGGGCTGCAGCATGGCAGGGACACATGCTTTTTGAGGTAGCTGTACTGCCTTTTGAGCCTACTGGCTTCCAAACGGGGCAGGTTCAAATAACAGATGTCTGCATATATGTCTCTCATGTGACGCACCTGGATCACGATGCCGTTGACGTCAAATGTATACCTGAGGCAATGGGGATTGGTGGGGCTGGTGCAGTGTATGGGGAGGCCGAAATCAGCATGAAGGAATGCACTAAAGTCTCTGTGTTTGCTCATTTCACTTAGGAGAGCTTCAGTGTTGTCTGAGGCCACGGTGATGAAGTCTGCATCCGTGGTATCCGGGGTCTGGTGTGGGGGAGAGAATTGTGGACTTGTGGGAGCCGACATCATCTCAACCTGCAACCTTTCTCCCAGAAAAGAAAAGACACATTAGCAAATTATCTGAGCAAAGTAAAAGATCCTAAATTAATAAAAGCCTTGAATATGTACAGACTCAGTGACCACAGCCTCGCTATAGAGAAGGGTCGTTATAGACAGAGGTGGCTGCCATAGGAGAGACTCTGCTCCCACTGTGACAGACAAGAGGTAGAGTCAGAGCTACACTTCCTCACCTCATGCCCCAAATATCAGGCTCTGAGAAATCAACATTTTCCCCAAATAATAAAAGTACAGCCTGAATTTGAAAACCTAACAGACGCAGAGAAACTACCATACTTACTTGGAGAGGACAGCCAGTGGAACCTAAGACACTTAATTGTTTCTTTTTTAAGTATTTATTTATTGTACATATCATATCACCAACATCCACACTTTCCTTTCTTCCTTTTATTTTTATTTATTTATGTAATCCTTTGCTTTGGCAATATTGTATAACACATTCATGCCAATAAAGCCTGTTGAATTAAATTAAATTGAATTGAAAGAGTGAGAGACAGAGTGGGTGAATGCAGTGTATTCATTTAATCGGACTCATCACTTGATGACGGAGAATCTGACATCTGGTTAATTTGCAAAATAAAATACTCGCGCTCTTCTTCTAATCCTTCAGTCGGGAACACTTCACTTCGTGTTGTTGTGTTAATAACACATACATATAATTGCGGTCATGCGTAATTACGTAATTATCGAGGGAATTTTTCGGTTTCGTAACTCCACTTCGTAATGGCTGCTGTGAAATTCCCACCCTGGTAGCTACCCAGCTTGTCTGTGCACAAAATGGTGAAATAAACTTCTTGTATCTAGACAAACTAGGCTTATGACCTTGGGATAGTTTGCATAATTTTTTGGTTTAATGACAATGTAATAACAGAGCAACAAACTTACCTTGATAACCGAAGGTCAAATGTCACTGTCCCGTGCCCCACAGGTTCCCCGTCCCACGTGACTGCGGTCAGCGTTGCCAGGTCTGTGAAGCAAAGGCAAGAAAAAAAACAACTTAAATTTTGTCTTGTATAATACAGATTCAACATCTGGAACGCCTGGCTTTCCACATACGGGCTTCCTTCAGTTTTAAAACGGGGTAGAGCTCGGTGTGAAACCGAGTGAAAACCGCAGACCTGGCAACCTCTGGGTGTAGATCGCCAGAGAGGTTTTTTTTTCCTTCTTGTTTTTTTTGTTGAAAGCTAGTTGAGAACGGAGGTCAATCAGTCGAGAGCAGGTAAGAGGATTATTAATTGTTCTAATGTTTAATTTGCAGATGTAAGATGTTACCTTCATTCGCGTCGGCATCAACTTATTTGTTACTTCATGGTGTTACTTTTGGATTTTATTTGATGTAAAGGAGGGGTGGGGGGTGGACAATTGGAAAACTGTTTAATTGGCTTCTGCGTCAAGTTTTATCTTTCTTTATCTTTGTGTGCATGCGTGCATTGTGTTTTCACAGATAAAAGCAGTTCACCGAAAGACATTGGTTGTTACAGATGTAATTAAGAACACGCATGTGCTTGTGACTATAGACCTCACCTGATTACAATTGGGAGAAGGTAGTGCATATGCTGATACCTGATGAACGTATTCTCTCTCACACCTCTGTTTTGGAAGGGAGGGCCCTGACAGGCGACTGGTGTATTGCCTCAGGTGCAAGAGGGCGTACAGTGTACTGTCTGTCCACCTTAGGAGGGCGTGCATGAAGGATAACACGGCGGAAGAACGAGATGCCAAATTGTACCAGGCAAAGCAGTCACAGAGAGAGTGGACGAGGGTCGGTAGGTGCTGGGACTACCAGGAACTGTCGTCCGTGGTTCTGGATGAGGCATCTCGCCGGTCCCTGGTTGACCATCTCAAGGAAAAAGGGTTCTTTGTGATCAATGAACCGGTGGAGGGTGTGCAGGGTGCAGAGCCGAGGTTGGTTATGCTCATGACTTGATTTACATTTAAGGTGACTCTTTTTTTTTTATGTCTCAAATGTACATTGCCTTTATGAATCTGTGATGCATGTCAGCTCCTGGATTACTGACTACTTGACAGGCAGGCCACAGTTTGTCCAGGCAGTGTCCTGTCTGATGTGGTGGTCAGTGACTTTCAGTAAAACTCTGAGTCATGTTACCTGCAGAAGTTTTCTGATGACTCAGCTGTAGGCTGGCTATGTACTTGGTCTCAGGCTGGACTCTTTTGAGACCGTGGTGGAGAGGAGAATGCTGAAGAAACTTTAATCCATCATGGACAATGATCAGCACCCTCTCCATAACACAGTAGACAGAAAGTGGAGTACCTTCTCTCACAGGCTGCTTCAGCTCTGCTGTCGAAGGGACAGATACAGGAAATATTTCCTGCCACATACCATCACACTGTACAATAACAGCTAAAACTCTGGTCATAACATACAGTCTCTACGCACTTTATATGTTTGTACACTGCACCTTATATTTTAGTTTTATATATATACACACATATATATATATACACATTTTTATATTACATTTTATATTGCTATGTTAATATCTGTAGGTTGTTCTTTTTATTTCATTATGTTGTCATTGTCTCTGTGTAATGCTGCTGCTAAACTTTAATTTCCCAGCTTGGGATCAATAAAGTCTATCTATCCATCTATCCATCTATCCATTCATCCGGGGAAGGTCCATTCTGAGCACCAGCGTCTGCTGGAGATGGCAGAAGGATGGATGGAGGAGGCGTGCCATAGGCTCCAAACGGGGTGAGCGGCTGTCACATGGTCACACGACCAAATACCGGAACTTCTGCATGGCCATCCTAATGATCACGCACCGCAAACCAGAAAAGACGGTGGTGGATTTCAAAGTAAGCGTCCACGTATTCCAATGTTCCCTCGAGCTGGTTTCTGTTTCCCTGCAACTTTGGCTGTCGAACACTTCAAGTTATTTGTATCCAAGCATACAAAAATAATCCCCCATCACAGGTGACCAAGTGAAACGACAGGCAGTTGAGCCCCGGTGTTGGGGCGACGATCGCGTTCGGAGATAGCGCGGACATCGCTGTTATCAGCGTAGATGAGGATAGGGTGAGTTGAGCGTTCTTTTGGTTTTGTTTTGTTTGTTTTTTTTGTGAAGAAACCATTTTCCACGGACGACTGACTAAAAACAGCTTGGCATTTCGTTTCCCACCGACAGTGGTTCGGTGCATACTTCACGGCCATCAGGCCGCTCTACCTGAAGAGGCAGGAGGAACCAGAAGATGCCCAGGGCCGTTTCTTCCTGGGGATGACGGGACTTCCCGTGGCAATTCCCAGGTCGGACTTGTACCATCTATGGAAGCAGTGAGTGTACTTTTCATTTCTTATACAGGGGTGAGGCAATTTCCCTCATTAAGCGACCAGAACTAGCAGGTTGCTTATGTAACTGGTAATTACTAGTGCTAGTATTGTTAGTTGGTTTGTTCTTCACGTCAGACAAGGCATATTGCAACCACTGAACATAAGCTCTGACTTTAAAATTCCTTTTTCTCTGTCTTTCTTTTCCCCCTCTCCTCCACGACACAGCTGTAAGAAAATCTGCAAGGGAGCGGGCCCGAATCCGCCGTCCGGTACGGCCGAGGCCCCTGGGACATCCTCCCAGGACCAAAGGTAAACATTGTCAGTTTCGGTGCTGACGTCAACATGTCCCACTTCACAACTGCCTGATTGCAATGTGTGCTTTTCTCTTCCTGCAGTTTGGCATCTGCGAAACTGCCATTTGATGACAAATGGGACGCCTTCACAAAAGAATTTCCCATCACCGTCGGTGCCCTCGTGCCCTCTAAAGATGACATAGTCAGTGCCGGATTTGGAGATGAGCGGAGATATTATCACAAGTGGAGGCGCATGCAGCTGGAAAAACGTGTGCTGCATGTCGCAGGTAGGCACCGGCTTTGTCTCTGTCAAACAGATACTGTATGCTGTCTGTGAAAGCTGCTTAGTGTCTCACTATGACAGCATCTCCTTTTCCCATCGTCTGTGTGTCTCACTGACTCTCTCACACACACACACACTGATTGCCTGACTAACTGACTGCCTCACTACTTTACTCACTGCCTTACTCACTCACTCACTCCCTGTCTCTTTCTTCCCAGCTTCCAGTGGCAGTCAGCGTCCGACAAAGGGCCGAGTGAAAGCCATCCTGGCAAAGGAAAAGTGGGAAACCAATGTCCCCTCTTACCAGGATGTGCTTCAGGCACGGGTTTCCCCTGTGAAGAGCGCCATCGAAGATGACCAAGCAGTCATCAAGTCTGTGGTGGAACAAAAGTGGAAGGGGGTCGAGTTAAAGGACTTTGGAGAACCCAAGGGCAAAGGTGAGGAAGGAGAGAAAAGCACAGTGCAAACTTTCCTGTAATGACTTTGTCATGGCAGCAAAATATCAGCTGTTTGTGTTTTTTTTTCTTTCGCTCTTCTGTGCAGGCGTCATCGCCACCATGCCATTCTCTAAAGGTGACGTCGTCTACAATTGTCATGGGAAGACTAAGTTTTCAAGAAATTGCACCTGCATGTTGTGATACCATTTAACAAAAAGAAAACATGCTACAGGATGTTACCAACATCATTTTTTCAAAAAGTTAAACTTTGCCCTTCAATGCTGGCACAACAGAAACACAGATCATGTGAAAATATCACACAAAACATCCAGAATTACCCCAGCAAGCATGCCTACAGCCGCTGGCTACGGCCTGCGGTGCTTGTGGTGCCCGACTCCACACCTCCGGAAGGGGAGGTCGCACAGACTCAGGCCTGGCACCGTTGGAAAGCCGCTCCTCATTTTTTGGGGGGTGCACCTGCCTCCCATCTCTCTGGCACCTTCCTGTCAAAAGATATTCACCAAAAACGGCGTGCACCGGGGTGCACTCCTGCTAAAACCTCTTAACCTAACCCTAAATTCTAACCCTAATTTCATTCCCACCCTGACCTTAACCCACATTGACCAAGCTAGGTCGGACAACCCTAAAACGGTTACGAAAAGATTCCGTATATAGCCCACAGAAGGCAAAATTCATATACGAGGTACGCAAGGATACGTAAATTGCCGGTTAATGGTAAAGGATGAAGGATAGGTTATGGAGAAGGGAAATGAAGAGGGAAAAGGAAAATGGGAAATAAGGGTTAAGAACTAAATTAATTCATTAATATAAATATAATATAAATACAATAAATATAAAAATTCATAAGGGTCACATAATTCATTAAGTTAAAAACAACCCTTTGGGTGGACACCCTCCTCCCCCATCTCTCTCTAGGGAGTGTACATCTTGTTGTGTTGAAAAGCCTTACACTGTAAAATCACTGCAAATACTAAAAATGCTTCTTAGAACTGATTACCCAAGAATATTTAAGCAGCATCAATAATTTTTTTAAAAAGTAAAAAAAAATCAAAATAATGTCCAAGTCTTTTTTTAAATAGTTTCCTTGCCTGTGTTTATGACTTTATAACTGTTGGAAAAGGGTTAGGGGTTAGTTTTCTGAGTTAGGTTAATTTTTTATTTTTTTTTGGAGAAAAAAAACATTGTCAGGCTAATTCAGGTGTTTGCTATTGTAATACTCATTTTGACCACAGGGGGCTGAAGTGCACCATGACATCATGTTCTACATAGGATTAAAATACATTCAAACACAACATACATCTATTATGTGTTTGCAGGTTGTGTCATGTCTTTGATTTGGTGAGGAAAGTGTCACAGTTGGAACATTGTGTTTATCAGCAAGTCAGATTGAACAGTAACATTAATGTCCTCATTGTGATATGAGCCTTTTCATGCTACATCATAGTTAATGGTTATAGCAGCTACTGTCAGTTCAGCACTTTTGTGTTTTATGTTTCTTTTCAAAGTGTCATAACACCACCAGTAGTTACCAGAGGACTCCAGGAGGGGGAGCTACAACTGTTGAGCTGGCTTCATCCTTTGAGTCATTATATACATGATGGGAGGAAAGTTAGTGTTCCTGCATCAGTCATTCAAACACTGCCTTTCTATGCCACATGTTTTCCAAAGGCAGGTGTTGAATGGATACACAACACATGAACACAAGCTTTGGATTAGTTTACAGAACAATGGTCGTGTAAAAACTCCCTTAAACATGTAACATCAGCACTTTAAAGAGACATCTATGTATAATTGTTTAGATACACCTGCCTGAAACTATTCCTGCAGTAAATCCTTCATGAAAACTGTACAGCTCAGTTTTTGTTGAAACTATTTCATAGAGGTGTTGATTCACCTGTATCATCATGTTTGTATCACATTATACGTGCTGGTGTTTACTTTTGATATCGATGCTGTCAGGCTAAATAACAGAGATCCCGCTGTGTTTAACACAATATAGTCCATCAGACTACAAACAGTCCTCACCAATGACAAAAAGTTTCAATACCACATTGGAAAAATACTAGACAGAAATACTGTGGCCACGTGCAGAGGTATCCACTCTGCAGGTTCGGGCTGATGGGACTCTGTGTTCACAGCTGATAAAATGAAACATTCAACCATCTTACCGTTGTGTGTCTGAAGCTGGAGGAAACTCAGCACTCTACGTCCACCTGACAGGTCATTAACAACAGATATGGCTTTAAAAAGTAGTTACTATACAAACACAGTTCAATATTTACTGGCTGTTTATGTCTAAAAGCAAATTAATATATTTTGATATTGTTTTCCTGGTTGTTGCTTGACCAGTACTTGAATATGTAATATTTAGAAGGAAGGTAATGCCACACTGTACATTATTACATCTATTTAGTGGTTAAAACTACAGAATACTTCAACATGTGTGTCACAGTGTAGCAAGGTGAACCACAACACAGTAAAAGACATGAGATACCATATTTAGATACCAGTAGAGGTGGAGGACAAAACAGGCAGATGATCCTGAGGGACACGGAAATCTTCTTCATATTAAAGACAAAAAGAATTTATCCAGTATAAACTATAAACCAGACAGACAACAATGATCCAGTGAAGTGTAGCCTGGCTTGATCTCCTGGAGCTGATGAGCTGCAGGTGTGCAGAGCTGGAAGCCAGAGGAGTAGACCACGCCCACAGACAGGTGCAGGGGGAAACACCTTCTTCTTCTTCTTCTAGTTGGCATCATAGACATATATACATAGATGCCTCATTGAGCGGGTTGGCCCGCTGCTGCGATACGTCGCCGTCATATTGGAAGAGGCAGATCTGCCCCGTGAACTAACACAAGTGAATGGAGTGAACTTTAGAAAGCTCCTTCTACGAAGTGCTGTAAGTTAATGTCTCTCATTTACACATTCACACACGTACGAATATATTCAGGAAACAGACAGGAACCAGAAACAACGTCTGTAATGTTCTCTGATGATTATAAACGTTAACTACTCCTGACATGTTCAGTAAACAGGTAGGCACCAAACCACCGGATGTATTTTTATAATGTTTTTATGAGTGTTTACAGCTGCTACTGTGATGATACATGACGGTTAAATATTGAATCTGTGTCTATAATAACCAGATCCTGACGTGTAAATGTGATGTCTGTTGGAATAAAAAGTACCAACGTCGTTTTTACACAGTGATTTCTGATAATCTAAGTAATAAAATTAACAATCATGGAGACAAATAATTAAAAAGTCCACAAATCAAGATAAGAAACTGCAACTGGCAGTGAGCCTGCTTTCTTTTCTTTTAGCAGTGAAGTGATAAACTCCATGACAGAACATTATAAAATATGATATTGTATAAAATAACATTACATGGTAAAAAAAAAAGTAAAGTTGCAGTAGGCTAGTTTTATAAATATGCACTATATATATATATATATATATATATATATATATATATATATATATATATATATATATAGTTTGTATTATTATTATTATTATTATTATTATTATTATTATTTCTATTTTTCTGCATATTCTTGACTTTGAATGGGAGCAGCTGTAACGCAAGCAATTTCCCGTCGGGGATTAATGAAGTGTTTCTGATTCTGATTAATATATTATGCAGTCAGTTGTCCATATTTAAGTTGACAGTATGGTAGACAGACATCACATTTACACGTCAGGATCTGGTTATTATAGACACAGATTCAATATTTAACCGTCATTTATCATCACAGTAGCAGCGTTACATACGTTGGCAGCTGTAAACACTCATAAAAACATTATAAAATACATCCGGTGGTTTGGTGCCCACCTGTAAACTGAACATATGAGGAGCAGTTAACGTTTATAATCATCAGAGAACATTACAGACGTTGTTTCTGGTTCCTATCTGTTTCCTGAATATATTCGTACGTGTGTGAATGTGTAAATGAGAGACATTAACTTATAGCACTTTGTAGAAGGAGCTTTGTAAAGTTCACTCCATTCACTTGTATTAGTTCACGGGGCAGATCTGCCTCCTCCAATATGGCGGCGACGTCGACGTACGGTCCAGCGCTCAATGAGGCGTCTATGTATATATGTCTATGGTTGGCATCCTTTAAGTTGCATTACTATCTCCATCATCCCTGGGTCTTCACTTGTTCTAACTTCTTTTAACTTGTTCACTTGTTTTCAAAAAGCGACAGATTGCTTTTTTTCCCTCAAACATGTCACAGCAGATCTCTCACCTCTGTCCTTAATCTGGTGGACATTTGTCCTCTGTTACATAACTCCTACAGGAGCTGAAGACATGCTGCATGTTTCTGCTTCCTTACATTGCTCACAATATCCAATTGTGTGCTCTCCGATGATAAACGTGTATTGTTCAGGTTAATGTGTCCAATTCTTAATCTGCTCATCATAACTTGTTCCCATTGGTCGGCTCCACTGTATCTTATTGATCCTACTTTTTTGTATTTTGTGTAAATGTCTGCTCTTAGTTGCACTCTTCCACTATTTTTGCACTTGTTGAATTAATCAGACTGTGCTTTACCCTTCTGATGTCTGTACTTTTTCACATAGGGCCCGGTTGGTTTGCATAGCTTTTTTCCCTTAATAAATGAAATCATCATTTAAACAGCCACAGTCCAGTCTTGACCTGATAATAACACAGCTGTAGCTTTACATTCTGCTGAGCAGCAGGACACGAACAGAAACAGAGACAAAGCTTCAGGGATTTGATTTTATTTTTGTGGCGACAAAAGGAAAAGACAGCAATTTCTTTCAAGTAATGATTACTTTATGAAGAAAGAACTAAGTAATAGATTACTTGAATTGCAGAATGAACGCGTTCCATTACTCGATACAACAGAAAAGTAATCCAAGTACTCTAACGTCTTAAACACTGGTGTTAAAAAGGGTTGGTGTGGTCTGAAGTGTGTGTCTCTCAATCAGAAGAGGAGTGTGTCAGGAAAGGGGGGGGGGGGGGGTGGAGTGGGACACAGGTGCAGACCCAGGGGTGTCTCTAAGCTATCCCAGGGGGATAACCACAAAAATCGCAGTAGCGATAGGCTGGAAATGGGGGAAAAACAAAACAACGAAATTGTAGAGCCACTACAGGTTTCCTTAAAGAAACAATGCACCACAAATGATTAACAAAACCACCACTGCCAAGCAGCTGACTAAAACTAAAATTGTCCAGGAGGCCCAGAAAACTCTAAATGAAAGGCAAAGGCTGGGGTCGCAGCAAACTCTAAAGCACCAACTTATTCACTGGGAAAACTACAGGCAAAATTCTTAGTGTGGTGTTTTCAGACACACTGACAACGGGGAGAACCTCTCACTGCCTCTGAAGGTGAGACAATGAGTCAGCACAGGGCACTGGAGACTCAGGGTATATGAAGGCTCCCCACACCTGGGCTTAATCACCGCCAATCAGTGCCACACACACCTGATTGCAGTGAGTTGATTCTCTCACCACTCTCAGAGCAAGATTGAGTGCCCTCACAGAGTGTGGTGTGGTGTGCTGAAATAGCACAGGCAAAGGTGGTGCAAATGAGCAACAACCAGACCACACCCTATGGTACCTGCAACAGAAAACACCAACAACACGACCTGCCCGGTAACCAAAGAGGCATCATGGGAGTAACCCAACAACTGATCCGTTAACCTGAGTGAGGGCTTGCGTCAACATAAGCTGGCTTTGTGTTCAGGAGTGCTGAGAAGTATTTGTCTCTATAAAATACAAAAACCCCAGAACCCAAACCAAAATGTGATTCCACAGAGCCAAGATTCACTGTATGAAACAAACTAATGCTGAATGTTTTGACCGAGAATGACACAAAGTTAACGAGACCTAATGACCTAATGAGTTCGCGTGGGTTCATAAAGACAGCTCAAGTAAAAACTATCAAATCTAAAATGAAACGTTTCATCATCAAAGATTCCCAGACTTGAAAACACAATTCTGTTTGTGGATTTCTTTGGGAATAAAGAACAAATTAAAGGGGCATCACGCAGTTAATTTGTGTTGTTAACATCATCCAGCTGCTGTCGATCAATAACTGTGTGACAGAATGAACAAATATGACTTTAGATTATCAGTAAAGAGGCTTTTATTGTGTTCCTTAAAGGAAATGTTGAATTTTATCTAAAGGTAGACGACATGGACAATGACAATATCATAACTCTGTCACTACTTCTGTCATTTATTTATCTAATCTTTTCAAAACATTGGTCCACATTCGATGAGGTGCTATAAACAGAATATTGACAACTCGATTGAACCGAGGTTTACCTGCACTGTTCTTGGTTCGGTCGGGAGAAGGCCCTGGTCTTAGCAGCTGGTTCACTTGTCACCAGGTGTTCGTCTTCAGCCAGTTGGTGTGAATCATGTCGGGGGAGGGGCCCCGGTGCAGTCCACTTCTTCATGCTCTGTACTCATCGTTGGACGTCTGCACTGTGATGGTAACTGGCTCCTGTTCGACGATATTGCTTCCTCCTCTTCCTCCTCCCACATCCTTCCAGTATGACCCGGCCTCTGCTCAGTGTGTCTGATATTGTTTCCTTCTTACTTGATGGATGGTTCTCTGACAGAGCTGTGAGCTTCGGGGCTTCACTGATGGACTCTTGCTGCAGGGTCGGTTTTCCACACACCTCACACCTCTCTGTACTTGTATGTTTCTTATGGAGGGTTCTGTTGATGACGTGTGTTGTTTGTCCTGCACCCAAACATTAGTTACCAGGATTACAGTTACAGTCTCAGTATCCTGAGTAAATGTACACACAACACAAATTGTTAAGCAACCTGCTGGACTGACGTGTGTTTAAAACAGGTTTACATGACACTTTCAGCTGAAATCCACTCTGTTCACTACTTTCTCAGTTTAGATAAAAATGATGATCAGTGCTATAAATATCCATCCCCTCTTTAATCCATCAGTTTGTCTTTAGATGGTGAAGAGTCAAGATGGACTGATGGGAAGTTATAACACGTCTAAATGATTCATTTCTTCTCAGGTAGTTTATCCTCAGAACAAACAGCATCATCAGATCACACTGTGTCCATCATCTGTTTAACTGTGAAACTGAGTCTGATTTTGAATATTTCTGTTTTTGTTAGAATGTGTATCAAAGCCTGATATCTTCATCAGTCCCACAGAGCACTACTAGTGTACTTTACATGTACATACACTCAAGTAAACAGTTTAGAATATAGGATTGTAATGCAGTGTGATCTGACCTTCAGTAAACACTCTGAGTATTTATCCGCCACTGAACTTTTATTGATTTGTTGACAGTAAGAAGTGTTGAGTACTTCCAGCCTCGTCTTTTATTATTTGTCCAACATGTGAAACGTGATAACACTTTAAATACATCAATAAAACAAGAGGAAACATTCACAATGTGAACTCATCTCAGTCGTAAAACACAAAATACACGTTGCTTTTATAAAGCGTCAGAGCAATAAGCTTCCTCTGGTTTTCATATTCAAAGTCACACTGTCACACGTTGCTATGACAACGTCTGACCTGCTAGGGGTGGGGCTTAAGGATAGTGATCAGTGTGCATCTGTCTTTCAACAACTCTGTCCACAATCACATTACTCAACATGAACCAATCAGATGATCAATAAGTGTCCAGGTCAGCGGATGATCCAGGATCTGTCCTGTAGCGCCCCCCTCAGGACAAAATGTTCACACCCTAAAAGTGATGGATGGAGTTTGTTCATATTGTGGCTGCGATGGCCTCTGCAGCCTGCAGGGGGCGCTGGGAACACTTCAGTTCAGTGATCCTGGTCTACGTCTGTCCTCGGATCATGTGACCACATCAGATCAGCTGGCTGTCGTCCACATTCAACAAACACTGTTTAGATTAAAAACATCTGTTAGAGGACTGCAGGTTCATTTAAAAGATTCACTCCTGAAACAGGAAATGACATCACACTGTATGGTGCAGCCTCCTGTGGGTTGTCATCAGTCTACTCAGTCTGAACCAATCACATGTCCTCGTACAACAGCATGCCGTTGAAGATGGTGAGCGGCTCCACAGAGTGGGCGAGTTTGCCCATCACCAGGTCGATGCAGACCGTGTCCCGAGTCTGCAGCGGCAGGATGATGTTGAAGACGGCCAGAGATCCCGGAGTGGCTTTAGCCTCAGCCACAGGGTTGTTCTCCAGGCCCTCGGGCTGGTATCCTCCAGAGTCCACCCGGGCCATGCCATAGTTTGACTTGGACAGAACTGCCTCAATCTTCTCGTTCCTATGACCCGTCAGGATGGCACTGAAGAAGTAACGTCCATCCACGGGGGCAGTGAAGATGCCTGAAGATGACAGTCAGGGTGTGAAAGATCTGGAAGAGTTTTTTAACCCCAAATATTCGCTGTAAAACATTCACCAGTCAGCCGTCCAGTTTACTTGTCCTTGTGCTTATCTGTCCTTGTGTTTATTTGTCCTTGTGTTTACCTGTCCTTGTGTTTACCTGTCCTTGTGTTTATTTGTCCTTGTGTTTACCTGTCCTTGTGTTTACCTGTCCTCGGGTCGTAGAAGTCTCCTTCATTGACAAAGACCTTGTCGAAGACGATGGTTCCAGCTCGCTCCATGGGAACAGTGAGGGCAGCAGAGAACGACAGCTTTGGTACATGAGCATCAACACCAGGCAGACCTGAACACACACACACACACATTTTGAAGAACCGAAACTTTATTGAACATTACTGACAGAAACATGTTACTGAGAGACTACAGCAGCCTGTAAGGATTCAGCAGTTGGTTACATCAAACTATTATTATAGTTTATTTGAATGTTTTCCTGTTTTTAAATTGTCATAATTATGTTTTAGTTTCAGTTTAGAAAAGTATTTTGTTAGTTTTCAGTGAGAAATGACCAATACTGATTCATTAAAACAAACTGCACAGCTCTTATTCACATTAATATTTGAAAACATTGTGATGATGAGTATTCTTAGATTTGTAATATATTTGTTATATATTTACTGCTGTGACTTTATCCTTTTTGTTAAAGTGACTGTGAAGAATATTATGAGCCCAGCTGTGCAGTGAAGCAACACTAGCGAGTGATAATAAATAAAAATGTATTATTATCTGTTTACATTAAACAGTAAAAAAATGAATGAATGAAACATTTTCTGCTGTTTTCAGCCAGTTTACGACCATGAAAGCAGAAAAAAAATGTCTACCTGTTTCACCTTTGGGACCTGTAAGAAACCAGAAAATATAAAATCACGAGTAGCCCATAATAACAATAAATGAATAAATAGACACGGAGTTCCAGCTCTGATCCTGTTCATTCACTTTACATCTTAACAAAATCTGCTTCTGACTCAAGTTCAGCTGTTTATTCATCACATCACCTCATCTCTACATCGTGCTGTGAAATGCTTCGTTTCCTCCTGTGAAGCTTGAAACAGTAATTTACCAATCACAACGACAACATATGCAGCAAAGCATCTGAAGATATTATGGTGCAGATATTAAAGAATGGAGGGGAAGGTTGGAGCTAATTGCTGTCAACTGGCAGGTTCCCTCCTGATGGACCTCAGGCCCCTGGGACCATCTACCTCTCCTGGCTTCTGCTGCCTCACATACTGATGGATCTGGATCGTCACACTCTGGGCTCCGCTGGATCCTTGCTCTCCTCTGTTTTACTCTCTCCTTATATCTGTTTTTCTTTAAAATTTGATGCCTCTTCACTCAGATGAGGCACCACTTGGCGATGCCTCATCTGCTCAGTCGTCTCCTGGATCCACACACTTTACATATATTATAATCTGTATCAGATATTCTGTCAATGCAACTTGTAAACTGTGATTTGTTGTTCTGTTCTGTACATGCGACATCTACTGCATGTCCGTCCTGAGAGGATCCTCTGAGGCTCTTCATCAGGTTTCTAACATCTTGTTTTCCTGTTAAAAGGTTTTTTTTCCATCAACATGTGAAGTTGTGTGACTCGTCTCGAGGGTCAGAGGACAGAGGATGTCCTTCACTGTACAGACTGTAAAGCTCATTGAGGTGATGTGATTGTGATTTTTGGCTGTATGAATAAAATTGATTTAATTTGATTTGATCTTTCAGGAGCTCTTTCAGAATTTAATCATACGGTTTCTTCCTTCATAATATCAGGATATATAAATATGTCATACCGGGCAGACCTCGAGCTCCACTTTCACCCTGACGTCCAGGAAGCCCTCGGGGGCCCGGCAGCCCATTGAAGCCTCTTTCTCCTGGAGGTCCTGGGGGTCCAGGCAGGCCTGTGTAATGATACAAATGATCACTGACTTAACTTGAATTTATTTACTATCTATGGAAATGCTTCAATGCATCTAAATAAAGTCACAAGTATTTTAATGTGGTGTTGAAGCAAAGATTCATAGGTTAGCACAAGACAATTACCCATCATTCTCCCTGTTAACATCACAAAGTTTGAGTACACATGTGTTAGCATGTTAGCAGCTAGCTGACTTTTGTTTAATTCATCATGGCAAAGCAAACATTGTGCAGCAACTCAGTTAGTCAGAAACACATTTCATTATGAAACATCATCAAAAGACCGTCTGATATTTAAATGTTACATCTCTTCAGCTTTGTGCTTCTTTTTGCTACATTGATGACATCAGATTAATATTCACTTCACCTACACATCCTCTAACTGATCAGGGGCCTCATTTAAACGATGTGTATGTCACTTCATATGAAAACTTACTAACAGTGTTACAAAGTAATCCTTTACTTAGTTAGTTTTTCATAAAAGTAAGCAGCCTGACAACAGGATTTGCAGTGGAACAAAAACCACTAAAACATGACTCAGGAAAAGAAACACAAACTGAGATATCAGTTCAAAGACATTGTACAGATTGAACGAGGATGTGTGACTCAGTCTGATTCGCTGGTTCACTGCTATCATGATAAAAATCTGCTGTTCTTTATTCTGTCTGTTTGGTTCAGAGGACGACACCTCGACACGGTGGACTGAATCAAATGTGAAGAGTTAAAGACGCTGACGAGGGAACAAAGATGATGATGTCAACATGAACGGATCATATGTGTAACTGTTCATTTCCTCAGTTAACTTTTTTAAACAGACACACAGGTCAAACACAAAGAGCCAATTAACAGCCAGTATGAACATGTGACCTGATTCCAGTAACATTATTATAATCCATCATCCAGACACAGATGAACAGTGTGGGACTGCAGCTGGATGAACTGCTGAACAGTTAACATCTAAATCAAACTTGCAGCTTTTGGAGTTTTGTTATTTTTATATGTTTTGTGTTAAAACAACAGATCCTCTTCTGGGCCAGCAGTTAGTGAGTTAACAAACATCTACAAACTCAAACCTCTGTTGAGCAGCACAGTGCCTACAACACAAAACACACCAAATTACATTTGATTTTTCAGGTATTCAGAACGCTTCAGTTAATGTTTTACGGTTTTTCTCAGATGCTTCAGCACAGTTTCTGTCACAACTTCACTTTATAATGCTCATCACTTCACTTATCCTGCAGGGGGAAGCAAGTCCCTGAAAACATGAAGTCAATGATGAAGCTTCATCACTGCTGGAGTCACGATGGTCAAATGTCTGAAGAAGCAGAAAACACAGATGGAGCTGACGACTGGTCTGCAAATGGACCCTGATTGGTCGGAACCATGATATCAGGGATGGAGGCTCCGTCTCCTCGTCTGCTTCATGTTCAATAACATTCAAGCAAATGTGTCTGAATCTAGTTCATTAGAAAAACAGTCAAATCCATTTTGTCACCAAGACAAAGTGGAACAACAGAAATGTGTTTTGGGACCAAAGCAGCTGAGAAAAGGTAAATCTGCACTGAAACATCATTAAAGAATCAAGTCCAGCTCACCAGTCAGGTCCTGATCAGACAGACTCTGGAAGTCTTTGAGGACCTGGTGAAGGGTCGAATTCAGGCTCTTCATCCTGCTGTAGACGTCCTCCTGGTTCTTCTGAATGAAGTCCATGATTCCTCCGTGATGGACAACCGAGTCATTCAGACCGGAAACACACGTCCACAAACTGGACACATGACGGTTCAGTCCTGAACACGACACACCACAACACAAAAGGACACATTATAATATGGGACACATGACAACACAGAGGACACATGACAACACAGAGGACACATGACAACAGAGGACACATGGCAACACAGAGGACACATGGCAACAAAGAGGACACATGTCAACACAGAGGACACATGGCAACACAGAGGACACATGACAGTCGGGGACATGTGTTCATGTGTTCACAAACGGCCTGCTGACTACCATCTTTTTTATGTTTTGAGTGTGTTGATTTTATTATTCTACTTTTTAACCTTTAAAGTGTCTTTGAGTACCTTGAAAAGCGCTTTATAAAATAAATGTATCATTATCATTATCATTAATATTATTATTATTATTATTATTATTATTATTATTATTATTATCCATTCTTTATGTAAGACATCCAATCAGAGCGCTTTGTTTCCGGGCTACTGAACCGGTTCACTCTTACGAGCACCAATATGAACATATGATATAAATAAACACTTCACTCAAAGATTTGAGTGAAAATAAAAAGATCCAGATGAAGCGCACCTTCCTTGATCTTCAGGATGGAGTCAGAGACACCGTCCAGCCTCCCACAGACTCCCTCCAGCTTCGACAGTCTCTTCTCCAGCCCGTCTCCAGACCTCTTACAGTCTCCCACCTCCACCAGCAGCGTGCTCTCAAACCGCCGGACGTCGCGGTCCATCCCGTCCAGACGGTCGCGGCTGTCCTCGATGTGCTCCGTTACCTCCTGCTGGATTTTGTCCAGCTCAGAGATGATCTTATCTTTGGTGTTTCCTGTCAGAGGATGAATGTGTGAATGTTAGCCATTAAAGTGCAGTAATGAACGCAGAGAGTCACTGTCACTGATCTGGGCTCACCGAGGTCGGTGATGACGCTGCTGTGCTTCTGCACCGTGTGTTCGAGCCCCTTCAGGGTGTCATTGATGGAGCTGAAGGTGAGGATGACCTCGGACAGTTCGCCCTGCAGCGTCTTCAGTTGGTTGTTATTGATGGAGCCTCCGATGACACTGTGGCCGTCTAAAGGCTTCTCAGCATCCAACACAGGTCCACGTCCACCAGTACCACCAGTGTTTCCAGAACCACCACCTACAGGAGGTTTAGTTTGCAATCAACTTTATTTATCTGCTCATAACAACATGTAAACAGGGTTTTTTTTTATATTCACATACATTTAGATTTAGATTGCTGTCCGTGAAATGATTTAGTTCTAGCAAGAGAAAAATGAGATGAGGGTTGAGAGGAGACGACTCGCTGGGAACCAGAGACGTCAACAAATTAGATGTTTGAGTTGAAGCCAGAAAAATTTTCATGGAAAAAGCACATGAATCTATCTATTGTATGAAATTTATCTTATTTTCTTTTTCTATTTATTTTCTGTTTAACTTTATGCGTATTTGTCTGATTCTTTTTCCTGCACTGTGTTGTTCACACAAGTGAATTTCCCCATTGTGGGATAAATAAAGTCTATCTAATCTAATCTAATGAAATATTTGTGTCTGTGATGATTCCTAGTTCAAGAACCAAGAGAGAATGAAAATATAATATAAAATAAAATAGAGACTAAATAACTTTGTCAAAATGGCAGAAAGTGTAAAACACAAGATGACAATCTGAAAGTGTTTTTAATAAATGATCAGACTCTAAACACTTGAAGACAGAACGAGATGCACAAATACAAAGTTATCTCAACATCTTCAGAGGAAGACAGCCAACATGTTTTGTGTTCGTGGATGGATGGTTAGTGGTTAGTGGTTAGTGGGGGTGGGATTTAGTGAAGAATCACTGGATTGGTTGATCTAACCTGTGAGCGTGTCCGGGCTGGTCTTACATTGGCCGGTGCACCTCCTGACGTCTTCTCGCAGCAGGTGGACTTCCTCCTCCAGGTGTGAACAGATGCCAGAGCAGCCTTCACTCCCTGACTCCAGTCTGATCTGGAGTCTGTTGATACGTCCCAGTGCATCCTGGGATTGATTCTTCAGCCTCTGCAGCTCGTCCTCCACCTTCCCACACAACACACAGTCCTGACCCAGAAGCTCCACCTCCGTCACAATCCGGTTGAAGTGCTCGCCGTGGTCCCCCGTCAGAGCCTTGATCTTACGGACATCATGACTCAGGTTCACGACCTCGGTGATAAGTTCCATGTTAATATGCAAAATCATCATAAACAACAGGGACATAACGACTCTTGGGTCATTGTGTCCCTGTTGTGTCCCCTAGGTCCTTCCTGTTCATGGATTTTCTCAAAAATCATAAATTCTTTTGTCCATGTTACTATTTTGTTCAGACACAAGAGACAAAGATATCCACCAGTTACATAAAACCACTGCATGTAATATTACAGCCAGTGAAAAGTATGACATTTGATTGCAGGATGCAGTGATATGATAACATCTTTGAATTTGTTATAATCCAGTGACAAACCAGCAGTCTTAGAATCCAGCTGGAGGATTTTACCAGTTGCCATT
Source organism: Pagrus major (assembly GCF_040436345.1). Lineage (NCBI taxonomy): Eukaryota > Metazoa > Chordata > Actinopteri > Spariformes > Sparidae > Pagrus > Pagrus major. The sequence goes on along the minus strand of NC_133218.1, from coordinate 40,005,795 downwards.
ACTTTAATAGAAGTTCAAAAAAATCCAGGACATGAAGCTTCATCCTTTGTTCATATAAAATATAAACTAAGGATAAAGATGAGAAATCGGTCAACAAACGAAAAAATTATAATTCCAAAAGGCTCGTCTTCCTTTTCATAAATTAAATATTAAAGAGCTGATTTTATGTGTTGTATTGACTGGTTTATGTTTTTTATTCGTCTTTTATGTAGTTTCATGTTGGATTAAATAATCTTCACAGATGAACGTAAATGAAATGTGTAGCAGTAAAAAGCTAATGTTAACAGACAACATCAAACAGACGACATCACGGTCACATGACTTAAACGTCACCACCACTGAGAGTCTTACTGCACAATTACTATCCAGGTTTACTATAAACTGATCAATGTACAAGTTGTAAAGTCAGTTACTATAGTTTGTAACTAAAGTGGGACCACACATCTTATTTCACACATTTAACCAAAATCAATTTAAAGACCTCGTAGGACTACAGACTACAACAGTCTGTTGGATTGATTAGTGGTGACAGTTTCTCACCTTGTCATTCAGAGAGTCTCCAGACACCGACAGGTCTTTGAGTTGAGTGTTGAAGTGTCGAATCTGATCCTCGTTGGCGACCACTCTCCACTCCAGTGATTTCTCTGTGTTTTCTCCTCCCATCCCTGGTAATCCTCCCCGTGAACCTTCTCCTCCTGTTGGTCGTCCTCCTCCTCCCCACCTTCCGCCTCCATCTCCCCGGTTACCGGTAGATGGTGACCCTCCTCCTCCTCCTACAGATCCTGAACAGCTGCAGTCCTCCAACTTCCTGTTCAGGAGGGAGGTGTTGTTTTCCATCTTCGATAGCCTCTTGTCCTGGTCGCTCACCCTGTCCTTCACCAGGCCCACATCCAGCTCCACATCTGCGATCCTGAAGGTCTGGTCATCAAAACGGTCCAGGAACACGGTCCTGAGGTCGCCCAGTTCTCTGTGGAAGTAGTCCTTCAGGTCGTTCTCCAGGTACGAGCAGCTCTGCTCCGTCCGCTGCACAGTACTGTTGATGCGCCGCTCCACGTCTTTCAGCCGATTGTCCAGTCTGTCCTCTGTCAGCACAACATCCCTCCCACCTCCCCCCAGTCCATCTCCCCCCAGCCCACCTTCCCCCAGTCCACCTCCCCCCAGTCCACCTCCAGCACCAAAACCACCTCCTCCACCTCTGAAGCCACCGTTCTCATTGTTGCTGCTGCTGCCACCTCCTCCACTTAGCTCCTTGTCTAGGCGGTTCTGCAGAACATCAAAGTCCTCTGAGGTCGAGCTGATCTTGCGCTCAGCATCAGTCATGCGGTTTTTGAGGTCATTGACGGTGTCGCAGCATCCTTGAGAACGCACTACATCCCGTCGCAACCCGTCCAGACCCTGCCGATACCGAACTTCCAGGGCGTTCAGCTGCTTCTCCAGAGCTCGAATCCTCTCTCGGTCTTCCTGCTGCTGCCTGCGCAGATCCTCCACACCGTCCTGGAAAACACAGTTTTATCTGACTGAACTACATGTGACTATAGCTGCACAATTTTTATTTCAAGCTGGTACCCTTCATGTTGTTTTTGATTACTGGCTAATTAAAGCAGATTCTGATACCTGACAAGAGGAGCAGGACAGTGACACCCTTGTCTCCAACTCCCTCAAGATCTCCTCCTTTAGCGAGTTCAGCCTTCCTCCACTCAGTCCTCCTCCAGTCAGACCTCCATCCAGGTCATTACCTTTCCCATTCACCAGGTGGTTGTTGATGCTGACCAGAGTTTTATCGTGAGCCTGTTGCAGGAGAAACACGTCAGCAACAGTTCTGATACAACATAAAAACAAAGATCTCTGCACCTATGTCCTCCCTCCAACACATGGTGATAAGAGGGTCCTCTAATGGGGAGTGGGCAGGACTACATCATGGTGATGGATGTTTCATAAGAAGACCAATACAAAACTAATGTCAATGTTTAGATTTGTCTCTGAATCTGAAAACTTTGACACTCACCTGTGTACGGTTGTCCAACTGGTCCAGTTTGGTTTGAATACTGTGAATTGTCTCTTTAATCTCCGGCTGAGCGGCATCAGCAGGGTTTCTTCCTCCTCCTCCTCCTCCTCCTCCTGGTCTGTTGACCTCCTGCTGGCTCTGTTCTTTCATGGTGCTGATGGTGGACTGGAGGTCCTGAAGGTTCTTGGTCAAAGTCTGGATCTTTTCCTCCATCTGCCTCATTTTCTCGTTCTCAGTTCGCCCTAAAGAAAAGGGAGCAGCAATGTCAGAGCTCCTCCAATCACAAAAGCTTTTACCTTCATGGTAACACGGACCAGTATAATTAGAGCAGTTCATACTGGTCACCAGCAGAGATCAGCACAGATAACAGATTTCTTTCTGTTTCTTTAATACAGAGGGAGATTGGTCCTGCTGTTTACTGCCTGTTCACTGAGAAGACACTGACGGGAAACCTCAGCATGGTTCAGTGTCTCAGTGTTTTAATGTGCTACCTGTAGATCACCTGGTCTGTTCTCTGCATGATGGTTGGTTTGTTTTACTGAGTGGATCTACATCTGCTGTGTGATGTGGCGGTGAATGAAAAGGATTTCTATCAGCACTGTGCTAGTCAAACCAGAAACAGTGTTTTATTGTCTTGGACCAAAGAGTCAGTGTGTCCACATGGGTTCAACCCCACTAATGGCACAGTCCAACAACTGAGGACACATGAGAGACACAAGTTTGTCCCCCTCAGTGTTTCACCTGTCAGTAGGTTCATCAGTTCTCTTTTCAACATCTGATCACCTGCCACAAAGATTTAACTTCTGGATATGTTCAAAAATGTCAAGGACTTCCGGTTTGGTGAGCGATGGAGTAGGCAGTGAGTCGGAAGGGCTCTGTCACCGTTCGACATCAATTTGATATTTGCACTATTATTTACTCATTCGAAGCATGGTGAATCCACTTCGAAAGGCTTTCTCCGCAGTTGTTACCTTTAACACTCAATTCATCATGGGTAAAAAAGGTAAAAAGCTGAAAACGAGAGCAGACAAGATGGCGGTTTAGCCTCCGAGCAGCTAGCTAGCAAAGAGCCCACAGAGGACGAAAATGAAGACAACCAGCCGGCAGCGTCCCTGGGGGACATACAGAAACTGCTCGCGGGCATGGAGGAGCGGATTATTACAAGCCTGACGGCACAAATTTCAGCCAGCCACGCCGCCATCACCAGACATGACCAGACAATCCAAGCTATTGAAACCTCAATGAATGACTTCCAGGGGAGGCTAACCATGATGGAGTCCACTGTCGGCAAACTTGTTAAAGTGAACGAACAACTGCAATCAAAGGTGGATGACCTCGAAAACAGGTCGAGGAGGTGCAACATTCGTATAACAGGCATACCAGAGGGGACCGAAGCCAACACCGAAGGTTTGTCTCTAGCTAATACAGACTTATGCCATGTGCTTTGGACACTATACATACGGCGGGGTGTGAAATATTTAATTTATCCATTACTGTTGCTGTTCTCTGTGTTGAACTTGGTGAGGGGGCTGTTTATTCCTACTGCAGTCATGCCTTGGTCACTCTGTTAATGACCCGGCCGCTTTTCCTTTCTCCTTTTTTAATAAATAATGCTGGCTGGCCTCTCCGCTAAGACTGTATAACCCAGGATACCAGTGTCATTTTATTACATTTAACACCCGAAATCTTCATCTACATCATCACTACATCATTATTAGTATTTATCTTTTTTTTTATCTTTTTTTTTTTCTTTTTTTTTCGGGTTGTATCTTTTCTTTCTTTTTTCCTCTCTTTTACATGGACACATTACTAATGTAAACTTTCACCAGAGGAATGAAGGGAAACGGACTTTTATGACAACTGCAGAACTCTATTTTTTTTTTCTTTGTGGTGAAACTAATATATGTTCATAGCCCCTGCCTCCCTGTGATTTTCAACTACAGTGAAGGTTTTAAGGGACAGACTCCCTAATTTACTAAGAACCAGTTACCTTAGTTCACAGCTGTAAAGGTTAATATCCCTTGTTGTTTGTTTACCGGGATTAATGTAGAAAAATCAGCTATTTTGCCTACTACCCAAGGATTTAAACATAATCTATAGAATTATTTCGAACACACCTTTATGCCTTGATGATATCTGATGACATACTCGTCGGTTATTTATAATTTTTCTTTCCAGGCTAACAATACTGCTTTTCATAGTACTGCTACCTAATTATTTGGGCGCTGACTAAGAAACAGTCTTCTTGTATGGCTTTGCTTGGATATTTGTAAAATAGTGGTCCACCAGACTCAAACCTACTTTTTTATGTATTCTATGGAAATGTTTTTCACAAAGACAGAGCTTGAAGTGCAGAGTTAAACAAAGCACAAATGAACAAAGGTACTAGCCGAGAGATAGGGACTATAGGTTTACACACACGTGATTGGAATATTGTTTCTTCTTCTCTTTTTTTTTCTCTTCTCTTTTTCCTCTTTTTCCTCCCCCCCTTCCACCAATGTTTTCTGCTGCTACGTATCCCTCAGACAATACATCGCCTTGTTGTCACTAATCCATTTTGCGTCTCCACCTACTATTCTCCTAAACAAATATGAATAACAATCTCAATAAGGGGATAGACAACGCCACTAAGTTCATGTCCTGGAATGTAAAAGGAGTCAACAACCTGGTTAAAAGACAAAAAATTATATCCCATCTGCAGCAGTTGAAGGTAGATGTTCTCTGCAATGCTAATGCTTCCAGCCTTAAGCGAAGCTGGGTTGGTCAAGTGTTTCATTCCAAATTTAATGCAAAAGCGAGGGGAACAGCCATATTAATTAACAAAAACATCTCTTTTCACTCCCAAGAGGTAATTAGTGACCCCAATGGGCGGTACATTATTGTTATTGGACAGCTCTTTGCCAACCCGGTAATTCTAGTGAACTTGTATGCACCAAACTGCGACGACAGTAATTTTTTCGAAAAACTATTCCTGACAATACCAAAGATTGATAATGCGTACCTCATAACAGGAGGAGACTTCAACCTCGTACTGGACGTCACCCTTGACAGGTCATCAACCAACCCCCAGAATCTTACCAGGTCAGCAGGAGTTGTGAGAGACTTTATGGGTCGGTGCGGCCTTTCAGATGTTTGGAGGTTTCATTTTCCCCACGCCAGAGCTTATTCCTTTTTTTCAAACGTGCATCATACTTACACCCGCATAGATTATTTTTTACTTGACAACAGGCTGTTACCCAAGGTTAGAATGTGTTCATATACCAGTATTGTGATATCAGATCACCGCTTAAGACTACAAACTGAATTTGACCTGTTAACCACTGATGAGGCAACACGTCTTATTATGAAGGCTAGGCACAATGCCTACGAGTTTGGGGACAAAGCGAATAGACTACTAGCTATGCAAGCTTGTCAGGCAGCTGCCTCTCGCTCAATTACAAAGATTCAGTCACATACGGGTGAGATACTGACAGACGATTCTGACATAAATAACACTTTCTTGCGATTCTACTCTGACCTTTACACCTCGGAATGCAGTAATGACTCCGATCTCCCTCGTAATTTCTTTGAAAATTTGACTCTCCCTGCTGTGTCTGAGGACCAAAATACCAAACTGAGCGCAGACATCTCAATTTCCGAAATTGTCATGGCTATAAAATCTATGCAAAATAACAAATCACCTGGCCCTGACGGGTTTACATGTGAATTTTATAAAAAGTTTGCCCTGCAATTAGCACCAACACTCCAAGCAATGTTTAAGGAAGCACTCTCACTAGGGACTCTCCCTATGACGCTGAGACAAGCCTCAATGATAAAGATCCACTTTTATGTTCATCATATCGACCAATCTCTTTGCTAAATGTCGACTTTAATATATTATCTAAGGTCTTAGCTAAGCGCCTGGAGAGTGCAATTCCCGATATTGTCTCACCCGATCAAACAGGATTTATCCAGGGCCGACACTCTTATTCGAATTTGAGAAAGCTATTCAACGTAATCCACTCGGCTCGGTCAAAATATCCTGAGCTAGTAATTTCACTCGACGCCGAAAAAGCTTTTGACCGGGTCAAGTGGAACCACTTATTTTTCACCCTTCGCAAATTTGGCTTTAAAGAGGAGTTCGTCACTTGGGTCAAATTGCTTTACTCCTCTCCTCTGGCATCGGTAATTTCTAATAATACTCAGTCTGCTTATTTTCCTCTTGGAAGGGGGACAAGACAGGGGTGTCCTCTGGTCCCCCCCCCCCCCCCCCGTTTGCAATTTTAATTGAACCTCTAGCAATAGTACTGCGACTCTGCAAGGATTTTAAAGGTATACAGCGGGACGGCCTAGAGTTTAAAGTCTCTTTATATGCAGATGACTTACTTCTATACGTCTCTGAACCAGCCTCATCACTTCCCTCCATTCTAGACATTCTGAAACAATTTGGGACAATTTTGGGATACAAGTTGAATTTGCAAAAGAGTGAAATGTTCTCCTTAAAAGCTGAAACAGATGCACCTCTTTCTAACCCTCCCCCCTTTAAAAGGATCCAAAATGGCTTTAAATACTTGGGAATTGAGATTACCCGCACTTTGTCTACTACTTTTAGAAAGAATTTCACTGCTCTCCTTAACAGTTGTAAACAGGACATGAATAGGTGGGCCTCTTTACCAATCAGTAGCTGGACGTGTTAACCTTATAAAAATGATAGTATTGCCTAAATTTCTATATCTCTTCCAAAACATCCCAATTTTGATTAAAAAAATCTTTCTTTAAAACACTTGATAAAATCATTATTTCTTTCATATGGGGGAATAAACCCAGTCGTATCAGCAAGATCCACCTCCAAAGACCAAAACACTCAGGAGGGCTGGCCCTGCCAAATTTCCTTTTTTATTATTGGGAATGCAACTTTCAAAAATTAATCCACTGATTAGAAGATAAACCAATCACAGGAAGGGCAGACTGGGTGCAATTAGAACTCTCATCATGCCGATATCACCTAGGCTCAGTGATTTGGCACAGCCTTGCCCCTTGTTTGTAATAATTTGACTTCAAATACAATAGTTAACCATTCTATAAGAATTTGGGCCCAATTTAGAAAACATTTTGGAATACAAAGGTCCTTCTATCCTCTCCCCTGTTAAGTTGAATCACGTGTTTACTCCCTCCTGTACAGACCCTACATTTACCCAATGGTTTGATAAAGGGATCAAATCAATTTGTAACTTGTACATAGAATTTGCACATTTGCATCTTTCTCACAACTATCCCAAGCCTACAATCTACCTAATAGCCATTTCTTCCGTTACTTACAGGTTAAAAGCTTCATACAAAAGACATTCCACTCTTTTCCAGATAAACCCACAAAATCACATATAGACTGTATTCTAGAATTGATATCAGACAGTAGAGGACTGATTGCCCAGATCTATGACCTCATTCAGAAAATTGACCCACACTCCACTGAAAACTTAAGGAAGGCCTGGGATTCTGACCTTGGAACAGTTTTCAGCGATGATCAGTGGAACTCCGTCTTAGATCTGATACATACATCATCTACGTCTGCTAAACACGGCCTAATCCAACTGAAAGTCGTACACAGAGTTCACTTTACTAAGGCTAGGTTGGCAAAGATTTATCCGAACCTTGACCCACTATGCCCCCGATGTAGAGGCCAACCTGCAGACTTAATGCACATGTTCTGGCTTATGTCCGAGCCTTTCTGCCTTTTGGATAAGTATTTTTAAAGCCTTCAGTGAGATGTTTGGAACCTGATTAGATCCCGACCCGATCTGTGCCCTCTTTGGTGTAACATCTGAGGAATCTCAAGCTGTCCTACCGACTAAAGCTTATGTTGTCATAGCTTTCACTACACTCCTTGCGAGACGCTTGATCCTTTTCAAATGGAAGCAACACACACCTCCATCCTTTTCTCACTGGGTCAAAGATGTCATGTATTTCTTAAAGTTAGAAAAAATCAAGTACACACTTAAAGGGTCTTTCCAATCATTTCTCAAGGTATGGAGGCCCTTTCTTGATTATTATGACTCCTTACAAGAACCCCTTGATAATGAGTAGGCTCAAACACATACATGACCTTTTGCATTGGTGGAATTTTCCCTCTCCCATTATTTTATGTTTGTATGTATTTATTTACTTTATTTTATCTTTTTTTTCTCTCTCTTCTTCTTTTCTTTTTCTTCTTTTCTTAGTTTTCATTTGGTTGCTTATCCAAGGTCCAATTCCTTAAGTGTGTTCTGTAACCTGTAACCCTATGGGTGAGTGAATGGGTGGGGGGTGGGGGACCAGTGGGATGTTGGGTGTGTGGGTGGAAGGGGTGGAATAAGAAGGAAAGGGTAAACTCAATGGGCCAATGTAACTGAAGAACAACGCACCCTGTGTTTTGGAGATGACTGTGTAAATTGAAATAACATGTACATGTGCTGTATTCTTGTGGGGTAAAAAATTCCAGAAAATCAATTAAACATATTTACAAAAAAAAAAAAGTCAAATCAACAAATGTAACTGAGAATCCACTCACCACCATGTCCTCCACTCTGTCCAGATCCAGAACTGCCTCCTCCATAACCTCCTCCACCCTGTCTTCCTCCTCCTCCCTGACCACCTCCTCTTCCTCCCTGACCCCCTCCTCCTCCATAACCTCCTCCACCCTGTGTTCCTCCTCCTCCTTGGCCACCTCCTCCTTCACCCAGACTTCCACCACCTGGTCCCGGTCTGTTGGTGGATATCTGGGGTCCTCCTTCTCCAACTGGACCGTGGTTGCAGTCCTCTCCACTATAACCTTGGCAACACTTCCACTCCATCTCTGTCACCATCTTGTAGGCCACTTTGTAGCGTGGCCTCATGTAGGTCCGATAGCTGTGGAGACATGAGAGACGTGTTTTAATGCCATCAACCTGCCAGAGACTGCAGATGAAAATTAGCCTGTACGGCTAAATGTGGCACATTTACATGATCGACATTAATTAACGTGCACATGTTAATTAATGTGCATTGTCCCTTTTTTAAATAAATAAACAAACAAACAAACAAACAAACAGAGAAACTGATATGGAGTGATGGAGATGAATCGATAGAAACAGAGTGAAGAGTGAAATGAGTTAAACATCTTCTTTATGTGTCTGAGTGGAGACGAACATTTCTAACAGGAAATATGTTTGTCCACGTTGTTCTCATTTAAATCATCTGTGGATAAATAATCTGTTCAATCTGCTCTGGCGTCCAATCAGAGTGAACATCATGACACGGCATGATGTCATGATGTGGAACGCTTCATGTGTTCCTTTAAAAACGTTTCATGTTCTTCTTCATGTCCAAGTTGAAGTGAAGTTTCATCTGCTGGGGGAGTAACAGGGAGTTACATTCCGTTATTAAAACAGTCACACTTAAACAAAACTATACTGAACAAACTGATCTCAGGTCTGCAGATTTAAACAGACAAAACTCTTCAACTCAAGCTCATCTCCAAACTGAGAGTAAAACTTGATGTTCAGAGGCTGCAGAGAGTCAACAAAGACAAAAGAAACAGAAATACTACAAACACATGTTTGAATAACTTCATGTCAGTAAAACTCAATCTGTGACACAGAAACATGAAGTTTAAAGCGTCGCTGTTGATCTGGTTCCACAGTAAACTTCAGACAGCCAGCAGATGTTTAGATACAGAATCAGAAGAAGATCTGAGCTCCAGCTGAGGTTATTGCAGACATCGGTTGAAAAGAAGAAAAGAGAGGGAATGAAAAAAACAAAGAAAAAGAGGAGAACAAACAACACAGACGGATATTTTGTGTTCCGCATTAAATGTTCCTCATTTACTAAAAGGTGAAGAAAGATTAAAGAACGAACAACGTGATGTCATCATGTCGTCACAGAAACAGTCAGCTGACTGCAGGTCACATTTACACACTGACTCTGTGTGTGTGTGTGTGTGTGTGTGTGTACTCACACCACCACCCTGCTGCACTGTCCACTCCCCCAGCTGCAGGGATGATAATCAGGCTTCACGTAGGTCTCCACTCCGTCCTCCACCACACAACTCACTGTCTTAGTGACGACGAACGCACACCAGTTCCTGTTAAAACACACACAAACACACACACACACACACACACACACACACACACACACACACAACCTTTTTTCTATAACCTGATTACCTCTATATTGATCAGATTTTCCTGATGAATGTTGTAGCATTTCTGTTGGTCAGCTGCAGATGTTGAATGTTAACATCTGTTTGGGTCAACTGAGGACAGAACTGAGCATGTGCAGATGTTTTCCGGTGGTTTAAAGAAGCAGCTGATTCTGCAGCAGACTGGCAGACGATTTCAAAACAGTCTCAGAACTTTTCTTTTTCCTCACACAGATTCAGGGGCCTGCACTTTTTCTCCCACTGTTTTATTTTGAAGTTCATGTTCAGCTAAAACTGGAAAAAAATCTCATGAAAGTCTGAATATTCTACACAGCGACCCTCAAACACCTGCAGACCCTCAAACACCTGCAGACCCTCAAACACCTGCAGACCCCCAAACACCTGCAGACCCTCAAACACCTGCAGACCCTGAAACACCTGCAGACCCCCAAACACCTGCAGACCCTCAAACACCTGCAGACCCTCAAACACCTGCAGACCCCCAAACACCTGCAGACCCTCAAACACCTGCAGACCCTCAAACACCTTCAGACCCCCAAACACCTGCAGACCCTCAAACACCTGCAGACCCCCAAACACCTGCAGACCCTCAAACACCTGAAGACCCTCAAACACCTGCAGACCCTCAAACACCTTCAGACCCTCAAACACCTGCAGACCCTCAAACACCTTCAGACCCCCCAAACACCTGCAGACCTTCAAACACCTGCAGACCCTCAAACACCTTCAGACCCTCAAACACCTGCAGACCCTCAAACACCTTCAGACCCTCAAACACCTGCAGACCCTCAAACACCTTCAGACCCTCAAACACCTGCAGACCCTCAAACACCTGCAGACCCTCTGACACTTAAATTAAAACAATGAAATCATGAATGATCAGTGTTGCTGTCAGACAGAGTCTGTTCTCTCTGTTCTGTAAGATCATGTGTCAGTTCCTCACTGTGTGTGTGTGTGTGTGTGTGTGTGTGTGTGTGTGTGTGTGTGTGTGTGTGTCCTGTTGTGGGTAAAATCTCAGGAAATGTTCAACACATGGTGCTGATGTCGTCAGTGTGATGATGATAAATGTGTCTCTTTGTCAGCCATGGTGGATCAGACTGTGTCTCTTTGTGTTTAAATTTAATTGTGTTGATTTTATTTTTCTGGAATCCAGAACAACAAGCAGGAATTTAACTTTTGCTGCTGCAGACACACAAACGTGTTTAACATCCAGATGTTTAGCGTTCACATGATGATTAATGTTTGAGAAGACAAAGAGAAACTAAAATGTAATGCTTCATCCGAACATACAGTGCATCCGGAAAGTATTCACAGCGCTTCACTTTTTCCACATTTTGTTATGTTACAGCCTTATTCCAAAATGGATTATGTACGTGGTATATTTTCGTTCTTTATTTTTAATAAAGTTGCAAAAATTTCAAACAAACTTCTTTCACGTTGTCATTATGGGGTATTGTGTGTAGAATTTTGTGGAAAAAAATGAATTTAATCCATTTTGGAATAAGGCTGTAACATAACAAAATGTGGAAAAAGAGAAGCGCTGTGAATATTTTCCGGATGCACTGTACAAAGCAACAGGTTTATTATTTCAGGTCACAGAGTTAAATAAGACGATGCAGGTGATTACTGTCATGAACTGAAAGGCAGCTTTGATCAATTCTGAAGTTCAGTTTACAATCAAACAATTCACTTTATTTAAAATCAAACAAGATGAGAAATAACATGATCTTAAATCATAATTAATCCTTGTGTCAAAATTGGTCATTATAATATCCATGAAATTATTAGTTTATTTTAAAAAGCACACACCTACATGAATGAATGTGGCATTTATTTAACAGAGGTGTTTATTAATGTATTAGACGGAAAAAGCTCAGAGAGCTCGCTGAACGTAGCGAACGAGCCTCCAACATATCTGCCAGCTGTAGAGCTGGGAGACCTTAGAAGACTAATCAGGGACAGGTGAAACTAATCAGGGACATGTGAAACTAATCAGGACAGGGACAGGTGTAACTAATCAGGGACAGGTGAAACTAATCAGGGACATGTGAAACTAATCAGGACAGGGACAGGTGAAACTAATCAGGACAGGTGCAACTAATCAGGGACAGGTGAAACTAATCAGGGACAGGTGAAAGTAATCAGGACAGGTGAAACTAATCAGGGACATGTGAAACTAATCAGGACAGGGACAGGTGAAACTAATCAGGGACATGTGAAACTAATCAGGACAGGGACAGGTGACACTAATCAGGACAGGGACAGGTGAAAATAATCAGGGACAGGTGAAACTAATCAGGACAGGGACAGGTGAAAATAATCAGGGACAGGGACAGGTGAAACTAATCAGGACAGGTGAAACTAATCAGGACAGGGACAAGTGAAACTAATCAGGACAGGTGAAACTAATCAGGACAGGGACAAGTGAAAATAATCAGGGACAGGTGAAAATAATCAGGACAAGGACAGGTGAAACTAATCAGGACAGGTGAAAATAATCAGGACAAGGACAGGTGAAACTAATCAGGGACAGGTGAAACTAATCAGGGACAGGTGAAACTAATCAGGGACATGTGAAACTAATCAGGGACAGGTGAAACTAATCAGGAACAGGTGAAACTAATCAGGACAGAGACAGGTGAAACTAATCAGGACAGGGGGGGGAAATGAGACCAAGACAGGAAGTAACACAACATGACACACACACTACAAAATAAAACAGGAAACCCAAACCTTGACAGCCTCATTTAAAAAGACTGAAACCACCAAAGTTACACGTGTTGATTCGATTTGATTTGATTGACTGTTTCACTGTGAAAAAAAACCTAATCAGATTAAAAAATGTCTAATAAAAAAAAATGTCCGACAAGTTTACTATGACATTAGGCCACTTTAATTGTTTCGTCTGGAATACAAATGTAAAATGTAAATACAGTCTATTCTGTATAGACGACAAGATAAATTAAAATAGAATAACGCCATATAAAGAGAAAAAGAAATAGAAATGTGTTCCTGTTTGGGTCGGAGAAGGCAAGGGCGGTGTCGGTGTGGAATTGGGCTACAGAGCAGAAACACTGTCAAAGTGATGACATCACTTCCTGTCTGTCTTCTGTACTGAGTTACAATCATTAATATGTCATTAATCAATAATACATCATTCTTTTATCAGTCACTAGTGTTGTACGTAAAATATTGATATATTGATACAAATCAATTCTGAATATTTGAAACTGCTCTCACAGCAAGTTGACACACACACACACTACACACACAATCACTACACACACACACACACAACACAAACACACACACACTCACACACAGTGATGTCACTCTCTTGAGGAAATGAGTCATACAGGCGTTTGAGTTTTCTGCTGATGACATCACAGCTGCTTCACTGCCAACAGAAGGATTTTCTTCAGCTTCCTGTGAATGAAAACAGAAGGAGGCCGCGTTCTGTTTCCTGTGTGTCCGAAAGAGAACCATAAACATCATCACGTTGTAATGTTCTAATGTTCCACCAACACACAACACTGTGACATCATCACGTTCTAATGTTCCACCAACACACAACACTGTGACATCATCACGTCCTAATGTTCTAATGTTCCACCAACACACAACACTGTGACATCATCACATCCTAATGTTCTAATGTTCCACCAACACACAACACTGTGACATCATCACATCCTAATGTTCTAATGTTCCACCAACACACAACACTGTGACATCATCACATCCTAATGTTCTTGTGTTCCACCAACACACAACACTGTGACATCATCACATCCTAATGTTCTAATGTTCCACCAACACACAACACTGTGACATCATCACATCCTAATGTTCTTGTGTTCCACCAACACACAACACTGTGACATCATCACGTCCTAATGTTCTAATGTTCCACCAACACACAACATTGTGACATCATCACGTCCTAATGTTCTAATGTTCCACCAACACACAACACTGTGACATCATCACGTTCTAATGTTCCACCAACACACAACACTGTGACATCATCACGTCCTAATGTTCTTATGTTCCACCAACACACAACACTGTGACATCATCACGTCCTAATGTTCTAATGTTCCACCAACACACAACACTGTGACATCATCACGTCCTAATGTTCTAATGTTCCACCAACACACAACACTGTGACATCATCACGTTCTAATGTTCCACCAACACACAACACTGTGACATCATCACGTCCTAATGTTCTAATGTTCCACCAACACACAACACTGTGACATCATCACATCCTAATGTTCTAATGTTCCACCAACACACAACACTGTGACATCATCACATCCTAATGTTCTAATGTTCCACCAACACACAACACTGTGACATCATCACATCCTAATGTTCTTGTGTTCCACCAACACACAACACTGTGACATCATCACATCCTAATGTTCTAATGTTCCACCAACACACAACACTGTGACATCATCACATCCTAATGTTCTTGTGTTCCACCAACACACAACACTGTGACATCATCACGTCCTAATGTTCTAATGTTCCACCAACACACAACATTGTGACATCATCACGTCCTAATGTTCTAATGTTCCACCAACACACAACACTGTGACATCATCACGTCCTAATGTTCTAATGTTCCACCAACACACAACACTGTGACATAGAGGTTTTTATTTCTAGAACATGGTTAATCCAGCTGGAACAACGTCTGAGTCCTGAAGAACTTCAGGCTGCTGTGGTTCTGCAGTTGTTGTTGCAAAAGAAGATGGAGAGAACGATGAAAACATGACGACATCAGACATTAATGTGAGGAAGACTATAGTCTCCTCTTCATCGCTCCACACTGACAATGTTTTCAGTGAGTCACAGAGACGTCACATGACTCATGACATCATCAGTCACTCACTCAGTCTGTTTGAACAACTTTTACACTTTTTACACATTAACAGTTTTTACTGTGACTGAAAGAATTATGTGTGTGAGTCTGTTTGTGTGTGTAGTGATTGTGTGTGTAGTGTGTGCGTGTGTTGAGTCTGTGTGTTAGTGTGTGTGTTGAGTCTGTGTGTTTGTGTGTGTGTGTGTGTGATATAACTTATCCAACAGGTGACGAGGAATAAAACTGATCAAACTGTGACATCACACTGACATCATCAGCGCTGTCTGTGACATCACACGTGCAAAACCACTGAGATTCAAACCAGCAACCTCCTGAAACTTCCTGTCCACTTTCACAATAAAATATCTGCCCCCCCCCACACACACACACACACTATACTGGTGAGGTCATCAAACCCTGACGTCACCGCCTCCTCCTTCATCTCCACCCTCATCATCATCATCATCATCATCAGACTTTTCGTGCACGTGACAGCCTACCTGTGTCTGCTGGCGGCGCGAGCTCCGTGCGCATGCCCGCCGGCATACAGGCTGTAGGATGATCGCAGCGGGAACGCGCTCTTGGCGTGTCCGCAGGTAGAGAGCGCGAGCAGCAGCAGCAGGAGCGCGGCCATCCCGCTGGTCAATACACGATCAATACAGCGGATCGATCCTCGATCAGAGAGGGCTCAACTGGCGGCAAAAACTCCCGTCTCCATGGAGACAGAAGGAAAAGTTTCCTCTAAGTCCGTCCGTCCTCCAGACCCATGATCTGGGTCCTGATCCAAACAGACTCCTGTGATCCGCTCCGGGTCCCGCTCCGGGTCCGGGTCTTTAATCCAGGTTCAGTCCGCTTTTAATCCAGTTTGATCCGGTCCCAGTCGGTCCAGCACAACTTTTCACGTGAAACAAAGAAGAAGAAGAAGAAAACGTTGCGACAGACTGAACTAAGAGCAGCTGCTCCTCCTCTTCATCACCGCCCCTCCTCTTCATCACCAACTGACCCCGCCCCTCCCGGAGGAGCAACAGGACACGTGCGGCTCCGCGGCCACACCTGCAGCAGCTGCAGTCCGTCAGAGGACAGAGGACAGATTTAAAGTCTTCTGACTCAACCACGTGACTCTCTGAGGAGGAAACAGGATCAATATTCAGCTTCAGTTCATTTCCAGCAGTTTTCTGTGTAATGTCTGAATGTAAAACACTTTATGAGTGACGTGATTCTGGAGATCAAAGAATAATGAAGGTGTTTTGTTAATGAATTAAAATATGTGCAAATCAAAGCTGCTTAATAAATTAAAGAAATACAAACTGTTGATGGAAACAAAGTTGACAAAGTTCATCAACAGTTTACATCTTATATATAGTTCAGCCCATCATAATTATGATGCTTGATGAGTGTAATGACACACTGAAATAAAACCTCTGAGTCACATTCACTACAGCTTCTGACCTGATCCAGAACCAGCTGAAGAACCAAGGACCAGACTGAGACCTCTGACTCTGGACAGGACCCAGCACAGCTGAGCAGGTGAACTAACTTGTGTTGCTTGTTGTTTAAATGTGTTTGAGAGTAAAAGTGAGCAGATTTGAGACTAAAGGAGGCTCAGAGAGATAGTCCACCAATCAGAGTAACTGTAACTGTAACTGACTGTAACTGTCTATAACTGTAACTGACTGTAACTGTCTATAACTGTAACTGACTGTGACCAACTGTAACTGTAACTGTAACTGACTGTAACTGTAACTGACTGTAACTGTAACTGACTGTGACCAACTGTAACTGTAACTGTAACTGACTGTAACTGTAACTGACTGTAACTGTAACTGACTGTGACCAACTGTAACTGTGACCAACTGTAACTGTAACTGTCACTGACTGTAACTGTGACCAACTGTAACTGTAACTGACTGTAACTGTAACTGACTCTAACTGTCTATAACTGTAACTGACTGTGACCAACTGTAACTGTAACTGTAACTGACTGTAACTGACTGTAACTGTAACTGACTGTGACCAACTGTAACTGTGACCAACTGTAACTGTAACTGTCACTGACTGTAACTGTGACCAACTGTAACTGTAACTGTGACCAACTGTAACTGTAACTGACTGTAACTGTGACCAACTGTAACTGTAACTGACTGTAACTGTAACTGACTGTGACCAACTGTAACTGTAACTGTCCAACTGTAACTGTGACCAACTGTAACTGTAACTGACTGTAACTGTAACTGACTGTGACCAACTGTAACTGTAACTGTAACTGACTGTAACTGTGACCAACTGTAACTGTAACTGACTGTAACTGTAACTGTAACTGACTGTAACTGTAACTGACTGTAACTGTGACCAACTGTAACTGTAACTGACTGTAACTGTAACTGACTGTGACCAACTGTAACTGTAACTGTCCAACTGTAACTGTGACCAACTGTAACTGTAACTGACTGTAACTGTAACTGACTGTAACTGTAACTGTAACTGACTGTAACTGACTGTAACTGTAACTGACTGTAACTGTAACTGACTGTAACTGTGACCAACTGTAACTGTAACTGTAACTGACTGTAACTGTAACTGACTGTAACTGTAACTGACTGTGACCAACTGTAACTGTAACTGTAACTGACTGTAACTGTAACTGACTGTAACTGTAACTGACTGTGACCAACTGTAACTGTGACCAACTGTAACTGTAACTGTCACTGACTGTAACTGTGACCAACTGTAACTGTAACTGTGACCAACTGTAACTGTAACTGACTGTAACTGTGACTGACTGTAACTGTAACTGACTGTAACTGTGACTGTAACTGACCAACTGTAACTGTCACTGACTGTAACTGTGACCAACTGTAACTGTAACTGACTGTAACTGTGACCAACTGTAACTGTAACTGACTGTAACTGTAACTGACTGTGACCAACTGTAACTGTAACTGTCCAACTGTAACTGTGACCAACTGTAACTGTAACTGACTGTAACTGTAACTGACTGTAACTGACTGTAACTGACTGTAACTGTGACCAACTGTAACTGTAACTGTAACTGACTGTGACTGACTGTAACTGTCTGTAACTGTAACTGACTGTAACTGTAACTGACTGTAACTGTAACTGTAACTGATTGTAACTGACTGTAACTGACCGTAACTGTAACTGACTGTAACTGTGACCAACTGTAACTGTAACTGTAACTGTAACTGACTGTAACTGACTGTAACTGTAACTGTAATTGACTGTGACCAACTGTAACTGTAACTGACTGTAACTGTGACCAACTGTAACTGTAACTGACTGTAACTGACTGTAACTGTAACTGTAATTGACTGTGACCAACTGTAACTGTAACTGTAACTGTAACTGACTGTAACTGTGACCAACTGTAACTGTAACTGTAACTGACTGTAACTGTGACTGACTGTAACTGTGACTGACTGTAACTGTGACCAACTGTAACTGTAACTGTAACTGACTGTAACTGACTGCAACTGTGACCAACTGTAACTGTAACTGTAACTGACTGTAACTGTAACTGTAACTGACTGTGACCAACTGTAACTGTAACTGTAACTGACTGTAACTGTAACTGTAACTGACTGTAACTGACTGCAACTGTGACCAACTGTAACTGTAACTGTAACTGACTGTAACTGTAACTGTAACTGACTGTAACTGACTGCAACTGTGACTGACTGTAACTGTAACTGTAACTGACTGTGACCAACTGTAACTGTAACTGACTGTAACTGTGACCAACTGTAACTGTAACTGTCACTGACTGTAACTGTGACCAACTGTAACTGTAACTGTGACCAACTGTAACTGTAACTGACTGTAACTGTGACTGACTGTAACTGTAACTGACTGTGACCAACTGTAACTGTAACTGACCAACTGTAACTGTCACTGACTGTAACTGTGACCAACTGTAACTGTAACTGACTGTAACTGTGACCAACTGTAACTGTAACTGACTGTAACTGTAACTGACTGTGACCAACTGTAACTGTAACTGTCCAACTGTAACTGTGACCAACTGTAACTGTAACTGACTGTAACTGTAACTGACTGTAACTGTAACTGTAACTGACTGTAACTGTAACTGACTGTAACTGTGACCAACTGTAACTGTAACTGTAACTGACTGTAACTGTAACTGACTGTGACCAACTGTAACTGTAACTGTCCAACTGTAACTGTGACCAACTGTAACTGTAACTGACTGTAACTGTAACTGACTGTAACTGTAACTGTAACTGACTGTAACTGACTGTAACTGTAACTGACTGTAACTGTGACCAACTGTAACTGTAACTGACTGTGACTGACTGTAACTGTCTGTAACTGTAACTGACTGTAACTGTAACTGACTAACTGTAACTGTAACTGATTGTAACTGACTGTAACTGTCTGTAACTGTAACTGACTGTAACTGACCGTAACTGTAACTGACTGTAACTGTGACCAACTGTAACTGTAACTGTAACTGACTGTAACTGACTGTAACTGTAACTGTAATTGACTGTGACCAACTGTAACTGTAACTGACTGTAACTGTGACCAACTGTAACTGTAACTGACTGTAACTGACTGTAACTGTAACTGTAATTGACTGTGACCAACTGTAACTGTAACTGTAACTGTAACTGACTGTAACTGTGACCAACTGTAACTGTAACTGACTGTAACTGACTGTAACTGTGACTGACTGTAACTGTAAGTGACTGTAACTGTCTGTAACTGTGACTGACTGTAACTGTGACCAACTGTAACTGTAACTGTAACTGACTGTAACTGTAACTGTAACTGACTGTAACTGACTGCAACTGTGACCAACTGTAACTGTAACTGTAACTGACTGTAACTGTAACTGTAACTGACTGTGACCAACTGTAACTGTAACTGACTGTAACTGTAACTGTAACTGTAACTGACTGTAACTGACTGCAACTGTGACCAACTGTAACTGTAACTGTAACTGACTGTAACTGTAACTGTAACTGACTGTAACTGACTGCAACTGTGACTGACTGTAACTGTAACTGTAACTGACTGTGACCAACTGTAACTGTAACTGACTGTAACTGTGACCAACTGTAACTGTAACTTTCACTGACTGTAACTGTGACCAACTGTAACTGTAACTGTGACCAACTGTAACTGTAACTGACTGTAACTGTGACTGACTGTAACTGTAACTGACTGTGACCAACTGTAACTGTAACTGACCAACTGTAACTGTCACTGACTGTAACTGTGACCAACTGTAACTGTAACTGACTGTAACTGTGACCAACTGTAACTGTAACTGACTGTAACTGTAACTGACTGTGACCAACTGTAACTGTAACTGTCCAACTGTAACTGTGACCAACTGTAACTGTAACTGACTGTAACTGTAACTGACTGTAACTGTAACTGTAACTGACTGTAACTGACTGTAACTGTAACTGACTGTAACTGTGACCAACTGTAACTGTAACTGTAACTGACTGTGACTGACTGTAACTGTCTGTAACTGTAACTGACTGTAACTGACTGTAACTGTAACTGACTGTAACTGTAACTGTAACTGATTGTAACTGACTGTAACTGTCTGTAACTGTAACTGACTGTAACTGACCGTAACTGTAACTGACTGTAACTGTGACCAACTGTAACTGTAACTGTAACTGACTGTAACTGACTGTAACTGTAACTGTAATTGACTGTGACCAACTGTAACTGTAACTGACTGTAACTGTGACCAACTGTAACTGTAACTGTAACTGACTGTAACTGACTGTAACTGTAACTGTAATTGACTGTGACCAACTGTAACTGTAACTGACTAACTGTAACTGACTGTGACCAACTGTAACTGTAACTGTAACTGACTGTAACTGTGACCAACTGTAACTGTAACTGTAACTGACTGTAACTGACTGTAACTGTGACTGACTGTAACTGTAAGTGACTGTAACTGTCTGTAACTGTGACTGACTGTAACTGTAAGTGACTGTAACTGTCTGTAACTGTAACTGACTGTAACTGACTGTAACTGTGACTGACTGTAACTGTAAGTGACTGTAACTGTCTGTAACTGTAACTGACTGTAACTGTAACTGTAACTGACTGTAACTGACTGCAACTGTAACTGTAACTGACTGTAACTGTAACTGTAACTGACTGTGACCAACTGTAACTGACTGTAACTGTAACTGTAACTGACTGTAACTGACTGCAACTGTGACCAACTGTAACTGTAACTGTAACTGACTGTAACTGTAACTGTAACTGACTGTAACTGACTGCAACTGTGACTGACTGTAACTGTAACTGACTGTGACCAACTGTAACTGTAACTGACTGTAACTGTGACCAACTGTAACTGTAACTGTAACTGACTGTAACTGTCTATAACTGTAACTGACTGTGACCAACTGTAACTGTAACTGTAATTGACTGTAACTGTCTATAACTGTAACTGACTGTGACCAACTGTAACTGTAACTGACTGTAACTGTAACTGACTGTGACCAACTGTAACTGTAACTGTAACTTACTGTGACTGACTGTAACTGTGACCAACTGTAACTGTAACTGTAAGTGACTGTAACTGTAAGTGACTGTAACTGTCTGTAACTGTAACTGACTGTAACTGTCTGTAACTGTGACTGACTGTAACTGTAACTGACTGTAACTGTAACTGTAACTGACTGTAACTGACTGCAACTGTGACCAACTGTAACTGTAACTGTAACTGACTGTAACTGTAACTGTAACTGACTGTGACCAACTGTAACTGTAACTGACTGTAACTGTAACTGACTGTAACTGACTGCAACTGTGACCAACTGTAACTGACTGTAACTGTAACTGTAACTGACTGTAACTGACTGTAACTGTGACCAACTGTAACTGTAACTGTAACTGACTGTAACTGTAACTGTAACTGACTGTAACTGACTGCAACTGTGACTGACTGTAACTGTAACTGTAACTGACTGTGACCAACTGTAACTGTAACTGACTGTAACTGTGACCAACTGTAACTGTAACTGTAACTGACTGTAACTGTCTATAACTGTAACTGACTGTGACCAACTGTAACTGTAACTGTAATTGACTGTAACTGTCTATAACTGTAACTGACTGTGACCAACTGTAACTGTAACTGACTAACTGTAACTGACTGTGACCAACTGTAACTGTAACTGACTGTAACTGTCTATAACTGTAACTGACTGTGACCAACTGTAACTGT
The DNA here is from genome assembly GCF_040436345.1 of Pagrus major. NCBI lineage: Eukaryota > Metazoa > Chordata > Actinopteri > Spariformes > Sparidae > Pagrus > Pagrus major. The sequence continues at coordinate 39,983,501 of NC_133218.1, read as the reverse complement.
AACTGACTGTAACTGTAACTGACTGTGACCAACTGTAACTGTAACTGTAACTTACTGTAACTGTGACTGACTGTAACTGTAACTGTCTATAACTGTAACTGACTGTGACCAACTGTAACTGTAACTGACTGTAACTGTCTATAACTGTAACTGACTGTGACCAACTGTAACTGTAACTGACTGTAACTGTAACTGACTGTGACCAACTGTAACTGTAACTGTAACTTACTGTAACTGTGACTGACTGTAACTGTAACTGTCTATAACTGTAACTGACTGTGACCAACTGTAACTGTAACTGACTGTAACTGACTGTGACCAACTGTAATTGTAACTGTAACTGACTGTGACCAACTGTAACTGTAACTGTCTGTAACTGTAACTGACTGTATCTGTAACTGACTGTGACCATCTGTAACTGTAACTGTGACTGACTGTAACTGTGACTGTCTGTAACTGTGACTGACTGTAACTGTAACTAACTGTGACTGACTGTAACCGTAACTGACTGTAATTGTAACTGTAACTAACTGTAACTGTAACTGTAACTAACTAAATGTCTGTAACTGTAACTGATTGTAATTGTAACTGTGACTGACTGTAACTGTAACTAACTGTAACTGTAACTAACTGTAACTGTCTGTAACTGTAACTAACTGTAACTGTAACTAACTGTAACTGTCTGTAACTGTCTGTAACTGTCTGTAACTGTAACTATAACTGTAACTAACTGTAACTGTAACTAACTGTCTGGAACTGTCTGGAACTGTAACTAACTGTAACTGTCTGGAACTGTAACTAACTGTAACTGTCTATAACTGTAACTAACTGTAACTGTCTGGAACTGTAAATAACCGTAACTAACTGTCTGTAACTGTAACTGACTGTAACTAACTGTAACTGTCTAACTGTAACTGACTGTAACTGTAACTAACTAACTGTAACTGTCTGGAGCTTTAACTGTCTGGAACTGTAAATAACCGTAACTAACTGTAACTAACTGTAACTGACTGTAACTGTGACCAACTGTGACTGACTGTAACCGTAACTGACTGTAACTGTAACTGACTGTAATTGTAACTGACTGTGACCATCTGTAACTGTAACTGTGACTGACTGTAACTGTGATTGTCTGTAACTGTGACTGACTGTAACTGTAACTAACTGTGACTGACTGTAACCGTAACTGACTGTAACTGTAACTGACTGTAATTGTAACTGTAACTAACTGTAACTGTAACTAACTAAATGTCTGTAACTGTAACTGATTGTAATTGTAACTGTGACTGACTGTAACCATAACTGTAACTGTCTGTAACTGTAACTAACTGTAACTGTAACTAACTGTAACTGTCTGTAACTGTAACTAACTGTAACTGTAACTAACTGTAACTATAACTGTAACTAACTGTAACTGTAACTAACTGTAACTGTCTGGAGCTTTAACTGTCTGTAACTGTAACTGACTGTAACTAACTGTAACTGTCTAACTGTAACTGACTGTAACTGTAACTAACTAACTGTAACTGTCTAACTGTAACTGTAACTGTAACTGACTGTAACTGTAACTTACTGTAACTGTAACTGACTGTAACTGTCCAACTGTAACTGTAACTGTCTAACTGTAACTGTAACTGACTGTAACTGTAACTAACTGTAACTGTCGTCCTTGAATTGAAAGAAAAGTTGAAAATGATTTTGAACACTTAATGTCACAGAGGAGAAACATCCTGCAGACTTCCTGAACTCAAAGGATGTTTCATATCTGCTGCTCCCCAAAATACACCAGGACAGATGACCCCTAACACACACACACACACACACACACACACACAACAGATAACAGTAGAAGCTGCAGTCTCTCACATGATAACATGACAGTCTGTTGTTGTTCTGTGGGTGTGTTTGATCCGTGTCACTGAGTGAGTTCACCGGGTGGAGCATTTGTCACTGGTTCATTAAAGACACACTGTGCAGGATTGGTGGGTTTCTGTTGGAAGACGCACGTTCAGTCACTCCGCCAGTCACTACAATAATCTTCATACTGATTGACACAGTCACAAAACATAAATATGTTGATGAGAAATTCACATCACAGATGTCTGAAGTACTTCTGGAGACACATTAGGTCAAATCACTTTGTCCCCGTCTGTCCTCACAGCCTCCATTCAGACAAAGAAGACAAAAGGACGAACGCTCAGGAAGAGAAACAGAGGAGGGACCCTTTTCAGGGCGGACAGACAGGAAACAGATGTCAGCAGAGAATCACAGCATATACAAAGTTTGATGACAGAAATTCAGAGTTGTGTAGACGGTAACAAAAGTGAAGAGCTTGGAGCAGCTTCAGGTGTCAGTGGACAGATGATCTCTCAACCAATGAGACCTAAAGAAGGACAGAACTGCGTTGACACAGAAACTACAGATATTAAAGAGAGTCAACAGTTTGATTCCTCATCAGCAGGACAAACACAGACTCTCAACACTAAAGCTGATGGATTCATTGAGACTGAGACTGACACACCAGAACAGTCAGTGTAAGAGGGACGAGGCCAGAATCACGAGAACTAATTTAACATTGAAGAGGTGAAGAAATGAGTGTTAAGTGTGGATTTAAAGGCCTCAACAGAGTCAGCCTGTCTGATGACAGCAGGGAGGAAAAAGCCTTTTTCAACTCCGGGGCAGACAGGAGGACTGAATTCTGACAGCATAATGTTCCAGCTGGAGTTAAAGGTTTACTGAGGTCAGACAGGTATGAAGGGTGAGACTGGCATCAGACGCACCTCATAGTCACATCGGACAATGAAGTGAGGAGAATTTTAGAGTAACATGATCAAATTGTCTTGTTCTGCTTCAGATTCCACCTGCAAAACAAACAATAAAACAGAATAATTTTTACTGTGACGAGTATGTGACAGAATGCAAGCGTGCTGATCAAAAGAAAGGGGACGATCAAATGTTGGACAGTACACAAGTTTAAGAACAGAACATGTGTCCGGCAGGATTTCAAACATAAACAGGCCTAATTCATAATTTCATCATTGTCGTCATACAGCTGAGCAGCGTCAGTGTGGTGCTGGGAAATATTTAAAGAGAACGTTTGAGGCTTAAGAACAGAGCCCTGAGGAACTGCACAGACAATATTGATGCAGTCTTATTATTATTATTATTATTATCATTTTTATTATAGGAAGCACACTGTGCTCATTCACGCGGCTAACTCTAACTCTATTTCTAACCCTCTGCTCAGCTCATTTCTTTCTAACATCACACCAACACATTTGTTTGACTCTCAAACTTCAGTCAGGTTGTCAGACTTCAGAGACACTAATGAATTTACACAACTTTAAAACATGACATGACTCAAGTGACTCAACCTGAACCATGACATCATCACAGACATTAATATTTGTTATTAAAGCAGGTTTACTGTTTGATAAAATGTCTGTTATGTTCAAACAGCAGACGAGTCGACACCTGAACAAACTTCATCCTGAGAAGAACAACAGAGTGAGACAGTGGAAATATGCTTTATCAGATCACACACACACACACACACACACACACTCCCTCCCCGGATGGAGAGGCGGACCACCCAGGCTTCATCACTCAGTCTAACCACTGTTTTCACTTTTATGAGGCTGTTTTTTAAAATGGAGTTTAGTATTAAACACAGTCACATTCCAGACTGAGAGCTTCAGGTGAGACACTTTGTCCTCAGACATCAAACACATCACAGCTACTCAACATATATATTGAAATTTGATTTTTTGTCTTTTAAATAATCAAGAGATTTTTGCTGTTGGAGGTTTTTCCTTCATATATTCTGCTCAACCTCAAAGAATTTCACCTTCTCTCTTTAAGCCTTGTTTATTCTCACACACTAAAATCACAGAAATGACAAACAACTGACCAGAAATGATTAAATGTGCCGGTACAGGAAAACCTGGTCTGACAGTGTGTCACTGTAATATAAAGCTAACTGATGGACCCGACCAGGTCAGACTGGATCCAATAAACACTGAAGGCACTTTGGAGGCAACCTTGATGCTGCTTTTTATCACCTGAGTCCATCTGTTACACCAGATGCAAAAACTGGTTCAGGTTTGGAAGTGATGGTGGTTTTGGTTCAGGTTGGGGAGGGATGGTGGTTTTGGTTCAGGTTGGAGAGGTATGGTGGTTTTGGTTCAGGTTGGGGAGGTATGGTGGATTTGGTTCAGGCTGGGGAGGTATGGTGGTTTTGGTTCAGGTTTGGAAGAGATGGTGGTTTTGGTTCAGGTTTGGAAGTGATGGTGGTTTTGGTTCAGGTTGGGGAGGTATGGTGGATTTGGTTCAGGTTTGGAAGTGATGGTGGTTTTGGTTCAGATTGGGGAAGTATGGTGGTTTTGGTTCAGGTTGGGGAGGTATGGTGGTTTTGGTTCAGGTTGGAGAGGTATGGTGGTTTTGGTTCAGGTTTGGAAGAGATGGTGGTTTTGGTTCAGGTTGGGGAGGGATGGTGGTTTTGGTTCAGGTTTGGAAGTGATGGTGGTTTTGGTTCAGGTTGGGGAGGTATGGTGGTTTTGGTTCAGGTTGGAGAGGTATGGTAGTTTTGGTTCAGGTTGGAGAGGTATGGTAGTTTTGGTTCAGGTTGGAGAGGTATGGTGGTTTTGGTTCAGGTTGGGGAGGTATGGTGGTTTTGGTTCAGGTTGGGGAGGTATGGTGGTTTTGGTTCAGGTTGGAGAGGTATGGTAGTTTTGGTTCAGGTTGGAGAGGTATGGTGGTTTTGGTTCAGGTTGGGGAGGTATGGTGGTTTTGGTTCAGGTTGGGGAGGTATGGTGGTTTTGGTTCAGGTTGGAGAGGTATGGTGGTTTTGGTTCAGGTTGGGGAGGTATGGTGGTGTTCAGTGTTGACTTGCAGCTGTTTCCTGTCAGTTAAAGTTTCTGGTTCTTCTTTCAGGATCTGAATTAATTCTATTTGTTATTTCATATTTTTTTCTTCTGTTTGTCTTTTAGGCTGGTGGACTTCCCTCTAGCATTAATAAAGTACTCCTAGAACTATATGTAGTACATGTAGAGTATATGTAGTACATGTAGTTCTATCTATCTGTGTAATCAGAAACTTAATGATCATTTACTGTCAAAAGACGAAGCTGCTGTTTTGCAGACTGTTAATTCTAAATGTTTCTTCATTAAGTTGATTAAATCTTTACAAATGTTAAAGATTTAAGATATTTAGTGTATCAGGATGCAAATGACTTGAGAGCAGCTGTTTTCCTGTTTGACCAGTAAGATTTTCAACATTCAGAACATGATTTAGTGACCCCAAAGGTGAAAGGTCAAACACTGTAAAATGTGTCTGATGCATTATCTCAGCTCAGCCTGAACACACCATAGGTCAGACTTCAGGGACTCTACTGGACTCTACTGGACTCTACTGGACTCTAATGGACTCCACTGGAGCCGTGCAGACACTGAAGCTGTGACTGAGCCAGACCACAGCCCGTCCGTTCAGTGCAGGTGAGACTGTTTGTGATGATTCACTGCAGAGAGACGGAAAAGTTGTGAGAACACAGAGGAAAACCACTCACACACGTGTCTGTTCAGATGTCTGCTGCTTGTCTGTCTGTGAGGGAATCAAACCAGCAACCTTCATGTTGAAGGATATCCTGTTTGTGTGTGGCCTTTTGGACCAAACTATCATGTGTATTTGTCCACTGTCAGGTCAAAACGTTATATTCTAGTTATCTGTCATGTCACAATGTGACGTCATGAAGAGAATTTAATTTTAAAAGGCCTCTTTGCAGAGCTCCCCTCATCTTCTGCACGACATTATGATGATGATTCTGTTCTTCTGAATCATCTCTGATTGGACTCGTCTTTGGCGTCTAAGTCAGAACAGGAAGCAGGTTGTTCACCTTCAGGCTGAAGCCCCACCCACTGCTCTGTCACTGGTCCGGCCTGCAGGTGATCACCTGGCAGTCAGAGCTCAGGCGTAAACTGTCAACCAGCTCATTATGTCTCCATAAAGACTTTATAATCTTTGTTTTGTCTGCAGCAGCTGAACTCTCCCTGCAGGGATCAATAAAGTTTCCTAATCTGTTTTTAAGTGCAGTCGTAAAACCATAGAAGAAGTCCTGAGGGTCCTGTAGTTTGTGGTATCTTCCATCAGTGGGTCAAAGAGTGAACAGTCTCATCTGTCAGAGTTCAGATCTGATCCTGATGTCTGATGGTTTTAATTTAAAAATAGCAAACAAGGAAACAAGATGGAACATGATTCGAACATTTTAAACTGGAAGCTGGAGTAACAGACTTTTACAGGTTATTAGGATAAAACTCTGTATTTTGCAGATTTGTGTCTGTGGCACCCTGCACTGGCAAATCAACAATTCCTTTCCTGCATACAGCCCAGTTCAATTCTCCCAACGGGCCTAGCAGTGATACCTACAGCTCCCTCAGCACCCATCCTCTTGGTAACACTTTATATTAAAGTCTTTGTATTAGACTTTAGGTAATAAGGCCATTATAAAATGCTTATTAACATTATTGTGTGTTAAGTATGAATTGACCGATCCAGACCATCCCCCCTTAGTTACTGTTGCTGGGTCGGACAAGCTTGACAACAAGAAACATGGCAACACCTGTCCCCATTAGCCGGGTGTCGCAGTGTTTCTTATTCAGGTTAGTAGTGTGGTTCAGTAGTGTGGTTCAGTAGTCTAGTTCAGTAGTTTAGTTCAGTAGTCTGGTTCAGTAGTGTGGTTCGGTAGTCTGGTTCGGCAGTCTAGTTCAGTAGTCTGGTTCGGTAGTCTGGTTCAGTAGTCTGGTTCAGTAGTCTGGTTCAGTAGTCTAGTTCAGTAGTCTGGTTTAGTAGTTTGGTTCAGTAGTCTGGTTTAGTAGTTTGGTTCAGTAGTTTGGGTAAGTAGTCTGGTTCAGTAGTCTGGTTCAGTAGTATGGTTCAGTAGTCTGGTTCAGTAGTCTGGTTCAGTAGTTTGGGTAAGTAGTCTGGTTCAGTAGTCTGGTTCAGTAGTATGGTTCAGTAGTCTGGTTCAGTAGTCTGGTTCAGTAGTTTAGGAGTCAGGCAGCTGCAAGATGTCGACAGCAAGGGAACGATTATTCAGCAAACAACGTATCTGTCCTTTTCCAAATCTTTTAATGTTACTTATAATAGTGAGTAGCACAGGTCTACCCCCTAACCCCTCAGGGGATGGTCCTGTCTCCCTTCCTGTTCACACTTAACACCTCAGACTTCTTGTGTCGGTGCTGAGGACTGACAAACTCTTCTTTTTCAGTCCCATCACAGTGTTCTCACAGCACACTTTATGTTCTGCATGAGAACAGATTGTGAACCAGAACAGATGTTGGGGTACAGTGTGTGTGTGTGTGTGTGTGTGTGTGTGTGTGTGTGTGTAACACACACTCCTGTGGTTCAGGCTGAACTCTGACTGATATCCATCATGGTTTTTTAAGGAATGTTTGGGAATGTTTGGGAATGTGCAGCGGTGGAAAGTGGGTCAGGAATTCTGGGCTTCATTTCTTAACCAGAAACATGGCCGCCACAAATTAACAGAGTTTCAACAGCGGAGGTGGAAACATTTGTGCCTGACTGACAGATGTGTTTCAGCAGGAGGAGGAGAGAAGAACAGGAACCTCCTCAGCTGCAGTGATGATGGAGAACCAGAGGTCGAGGAACTATTCACATCCTTTAGTTAAGTACACGCTCTACAATGTAGTGAACTAGAATGTTTCTTAAAATGTACTTCAAAGTACAAATACCTTAAATTTGTACTTAGTTACTTTGTCTGATGACACTGTAAATTAACTGTACACTGATACTGATGTGTACTGATCTGTTTCCCTGTTTGGATTCTATAGCATACAATAACAGTTTAGACCTCACGTTTCAAAACCGAAGGGTCCTGACCCTCCAAACAGACGTTCTGACTCCTACAACCTGAGGGTCTAGGCCCACCAACCAGACGCTCTGACCCCTTCAACCTGAGGGTCCTGACCCTCCAACCAGACATTCTGACCCCTCCCATCAGAGGCTCTGACCCCTCCAACCTGAGGGTCCTGATGCTCCAACCAGACACTTCAACCCCTCAAACCTAAGGGTCGTGACCCTCCAACTAGAGGCTCTGACCCCTCGAAACAAGGGGGTCTTGACCGTCCAACTAGAGGCTCTGACCCCTCTAACCAGAGGGTCTTGGCCCTCCAACCAGATGCTCTGACCCCTCCTACCTGAGGGTTTTGGCCCTCCAACCAGAGGCTCCAACCCCTCCAACCTGACGTTCCCGACCTCAAATGAACATTATTAATCATTCATCCTTTGCAATATTACAAATGATCTTCTTCTCTTCCTGTGAATTACTGAGTAATTTTGTTTAATTTAGGTCTGTATTTAAAAGAAAAAAAGGAAAAATAATGGCTCGAGATGACTTGGTCAGAACTCATAGACACGAGAGCGATGACGGGTCATCAGTTGACTGGTGGTCAGCTCCCACCAGTTAAAGTCTCCATTCATTGGATGGGTGAAGGTCACAGAACTCTAAAGATCAAATGTCTCTCACACTGACCCATCTAAAACTCAGCCATCTCCAACAGGCTGTAGATCAGCAGTGTTTCACTGATGGAGGTCTCTAGTGTGTGTTTATGGAGTTTTCAGTCAGCTGCAGATTCATGTCAGTGTGTTGATCCACTTCAAAAACAAAGAGCTGCAGATTTAGTCTGAGTCTGCTGCAGAGCAGCTAATCTAAACTGAGCCAACAGTCACTGGGGGGTGGAGAACATACCTGGGGGCCGAGTTAACCCTCGCTCTACTTTTTTCCACTCAGCTCTTTACCCTCCCCCATCCCCTCCCTGCCCTCTCTCTTTGTTTATTTTACTTCCTTCAGGATCTTTGCTTTTCTTTCCACACAGACAGAGCTGCTGCTGCTGCTGCTGAGGAAAAATCACTGAACTGCAGAATTACAGGGTCCAAAAACAGCACAAGACTGTCATCATCAACATCGTCATCATCATCGTTGTCATCATCATCATCATCATCATCATCATCATCATCACCATCGTCATCATCTTCACCATCAGTCAAAGAGGGGGAGAGCAGCTTCAAAAACATAAACTTGAGTTATTTCCTCATTCAGCAGAAAAATATCCAGATTTCATGTTCATCTTATTTCGTCAAGATCAGACCTCAACACCAAACCAAACTGCCCTTATCACCAATACAAACTGCCCTCATCACCAAACCAAACTACCCTCATCACCAAACCAAACTGCCCTCATCACCAATACAAACTGCCCTCATCACCAATACAAACTGCCCTCATCACCAATACAAACTGCCCTCATCACCAAACCAAACTGCCCTCATCACCAAACCAAACTGCCCTCATCACTAAAACAAACTGCCCTCATCACCAAACCACCACACCAAACTGCCCTCATCACCAAACCAAACTGCCCTCAACACGAAACCAAACTGTCCTCATCACCAAACCAAACTGCCCTCATCACCAAACCAAACTGCCCTCATCATCAAACCATCAAACCAACCTGCCATCATCACCAAACCAAACTGCCCTTATCATCAAACCACCAAACCAACCTGCCATCATCACCAAACCAAACTGCCCTCAACACGAAACCAAACTGTCCTCATCACCAAACCAAACTGCCCTCATCACCAAACCAAACTGCCCTCATCATCAAACCACCAAACCAACCTGCCATCATCACCAAACCAAACTGCCCTCATCACCAAACCACCAAACCAAACTGCCCTCATCACCAAACCAAACTGCCCGCATCACCAAACCACCAAACCAAACTGTCGTCATCACCAAACCAAACTGCCCTCAACATCAAAACACTAAACCAAACTGCTCTCATCACCAAACCAAACTGCCCTCGCCACCAAACCAAACTGCCCTCATCACCAAACCAAACTGTCCTCCTCACTAAACCAAACTGCCCTCATTACCAAACCAAACTGCCCTAATCACCAAACCACCAAAACAAACTGCCCTCAACACCAAACCAAACTGCCCTCATCACCAAACCAAACTGTCCTTATCACCAAACCAAACTGCCCTCAACATCAAACCACTAAACCAAACTGCCCTCATTACCAAACCACCAAACCAAACTGCCCTCATTACCAAACCACCAAACCAAACTGCCCTCATCACCAAACCACCAAAACAAACTGCCCTCAACACCAAACCAAACTGCCCTCATCACCAAACCAAACTGCCTTCAACATCAAACCACTAAACCAAACTGCCCTCATCATCAAACCACCAAACCAAACTGCCCTCATCACCAAACCACCACACCAAACTGCCCTCATCACCAAACCACCAAACCAAACTGCCCTCATCACCAAACCAAACTGCCCTCATCACCAAACCACCACACCAAACTGCCCTCATCACCAAACCACCACACCAAACTGCCCTCATCACCAAACCACCACACCAAACTGCCCTCATCACCAAACCACCAAACCAAACTGCCCTCATCACCAAACCAAACTGCCCTCATCACCAAACCACCAAACCAAACTGTCGTCATCACCAAACCAAACTGCCCTCAACATCAAAACACTAAACCAAACTGCTCTCATCACCAAACCAAACTGCCCTCGCCACCAAACCAAACTGCCCTCATCACCAAACCAAACTGTCCTCCTCACTAAACCAAACTGCCCTCATTACCAAACCAAACTGCCCTAATCACCAAACCACCAAAACAAACTGCCCTCAACACCAAACCAAACTGCCCTCATCACCAAACCACCAAACCAAACTGCCCTCATTACCAAACCAAACTGCCCGCATCACCAAACCACCAAACCAAACTGTCCTTATCACCAAACCAAACTGCCCTCAACATCAAACCACTAAACCAAACTGCCCTCATTACCAAACCACCAAACCAAACTGCCCTCATTACCAAACCAAACTGCCCGCATCACCAAACCACACTGCCCTCATTACCAAACCAAACTGCCCTCAACATCAAACCACTAAACCAAACTGCCCTCATCACCAAACCACCAAAACAAACTGCCCTCAACACCAAACCAAACTGCCCTCATCACCAAACCAAACTGTCCTTATCACTAAACCAAACTGCCCTCAACATCAAACCACTAAACCAAACTGCCCTCATCACCAAACCACCAAACCAAACTGCCCTCATTACCAAACCAAACTGCCCGCATCACCAAACCACCAAACCAAACTGCCCTCATTACCAAACCAAACTGCCCTCAACATCAAACCACTAAACCAAACTGCCCTCATCACCAAACCACCAAAACAAACTGCCCTCAACACCAAACCAAACTGCCCTCATCACCAAACCAAACTGTCCTTATCACCAAACCAAACTGCCCTCAACATCAAACCACTAAACCAAACTGCCCTCAACACCAAACCACCAAACCAAACTGCCCTCATTACCAAACCAAACTGCCCTCATCACCAAACCACCAAACCAAACTGCCCCCATTACCAAACCAAACTGCCCGCATCACCAAACCATCAAACCAAATTGTCGCCATCACCAAATGAACAAACCAAACTGCCCTCATCACCAAACCAAACTGCCCACATCACCAAACCATCAAACCAAACTGCCGTCATCATCAAACCAAACTGCCCTCATCACCAAACCACCAAACCAAACTGCCCTCATCACCAAACAACCAAACTGCCATCATCACCAAACCAAACTGCCCTCATCACCAAACCACCAAACCAAACTGCCCTCATCACCAAACCACCAAACCAAACTGCCCTCATCACCAAACCACCAAATCAAACTGCCGTCATCACCAAATCACCAAACTGCCCTATTCACCAAACCACCAAATCAAACTGCCGTCATCACCAAACCAAACTGCCGTCATCATCAAACCAAACTGCCCTCATCACCAAACCACCAAACCAAACTGCCCTCATCACCAAATCACCAAACTGCCCTATTCACCAAACCAAACTGCCCTCATCACCAAACCACCAAACCAAACTGCCCTCACCACAAAACTGACCTCAACATCAAAGTGCCCTCAACATCAAACTGCCCTCACCACAAAACTGACCTCAACATCAAACTGCCCTCAACACCAAACTGACTTCAACACGAAACTGACCTCTACACCAAACTGACCTCAACACTAAATGGACCTCTACACCAAACTGACCTCAACACTAAATGGACATCATCACCAGAGTTGGCAAAAGTGCACACATCATTTGCTCCAGTAGAAGTTCAGATACTTGTTTAAAAAAATACTCTGGTAACAGCAGAAGTACTGATTCAACTTCTTTACCCCAGTAAAAGTAATAGAGTACAGGCTCTGAAATGTACTCAGAGTATCAAAGTAAAAAGTCTCCCTCTGAAGGACCCCCAGGTGCAAAACCGAAAGCTTCAGGCAGTCCTTCATTGGACTCAGCGACAGTCTGTCATCTCATTTATCGAACTTTACGTTATATCACTTGTCACTTTAACTTCCCATTTATTACACAGAACATCTTAAAATTTCCAGTATAGACACTTTACTATAACAATAGTTACCTCCTATTTTATTTTAATGTATATTTATCTTTATCTATCTTAATTTCCAATTTTATTTGCAATTACCTACCTGCTACTTTGTCTTTGTGCAACACTTGACTTTCCCCTCTGGGGATCAATAAAGGATTCTTATCTTAGTTCTTGCAGCCATTTCTGTGCAAGGGGGGCTAACTGAACCTCACGTCATCCAAGTCACTGCCTTTGTCACCACACCAGTCTCCCTCTCTGTCTATTTACGTCTTCTTACGTCTTTGTTTCGTCTCGCTGCGTCTGCCGTGTGTGATGTGCTCTGATAGGTTGAAATCAGTCTTGTGATGTTGGGAAGGCAGCGTGCGATGACGCCAAATAACAATAATCCATAATTTACCTCAAATGCATCAAACTAAAGTAACGAGCCTGCTTGAAGCTGTGAGGAGGAGAAAGTTCAGATGTTTGTGTTCAGATGTAGAGAGAGAAAGTCACAGAGATACTCAGGTATAGTACAGATACCTGGCTGAAACATCTACTGTACTACTACTACTATCTCAAGTACAGTAACTAAGTATTTGTACTTTGTTACCTCTCACCTCAGAGAATCACCAAACCACACTAACCAACCTCACCCAGTAAAAATTAAACTGAGCTGAAACCTGAGCTGAGTTTCGTTCAGTGACGAGTCTGAAGATGATTCAAACTTCAGTAGGTCAAACTTTCTGTTTCTGACTGTGTAGAAATCAAACCTCCTACTCTGCTTGGCCTCAGGCAGCTGGAAGTCATTACACACTCCTCCCCTCTCCTCCCCTCCCCGCTCCTCCCCTCCCCTCCCCTCCCCCTCCCCTCCCCCTCCCTCACACAGCCTGACTGTGTTTCAACACATTATAAATCCATTCAGGACTCAGAGCCAGCAGAACCGGAGCCAAGTGTGTCGACTCAAACAACCATGTTTGCTGGTTAGAACTTTAACACGCCCAACAAATAGCTGAGAGCACTCAGAGAACATTCAGAGAACATTGTAAGAGCACTGAGACAATACAGAGAACACAGAGAAAACAATGACAGACTGCTGAGAGAACAATGGTAAATGGATTTCTATAGAACTTTTCCAGCATGCTGACTGCTTAAAGTGCTTTACAATACTCGTCTCAGTTACACATTCATACCCTCGCGTGGCAGGTGCCAACTGCTCATCAGGAGCAATGTTGGGTTCAGTATCTTGCTCAAGGGTACTTCAACATGCAGCCGGGGAGCCACGGATTTGAACCAGTGATCTTTCGATTACTGGACGACTCGCTCTACCTCCTGAGCTTCAGAACACTGAGAGGACAATAAGAGAACACAGAACAATGAGAGAACGCTGAGAGAATGTAATAGAATAATGAGAGAACGCTGAGAGAACAGTAAGAGAACACTGAGAGGACAATAAGAGAACACAGAACAATGAGAGAACGCTGAGAGAATGTAATAGAATAATGAGAGAACGCTGAGAGAACAGTAAGAGAACACTGAGAGGACAATGTGAGAACACTGAGAACAATGAGAGTGCTGAGAGAATGTAATAGAATAAGGAGAGAACAATGAGAGAACGCTGAGTGAACGGTAAGAGAACAATAACAGAACACTGAAAACAATGAGAGAGCGCTGAGAGAACAATAAGTGAACACAGAACAATGAGAGAACACTGAGAGAGCGCTGAGAGAACATAATAGAATGATGACAGAACAATGAGAGAACACTGAGTGAACGGTAAGAGAATAATGAGAGAACGCTGAGAGAACAGTAAGAGAACAATAACAGAACACTGAAAACAATGAGAGAGCGCTGAGAGAACAATAAGTGAACACAGAACAATGAGAGAACACTGAGAGAGCGCTGAGAGAACATAATAGAATGATGACAGAACAATGAGAGAACACTGAGAAAAAAAAGAGAACACAGAATAATGAGAGAACGCTGCGAGAACAATGAGAGCACTGAGAGGACTCTGAAGGAACATTAAGACAACACTGAGAGAACACTCAGAGAACATTGTAAGAGCTCTGATGGAACACTCAGAACACTGAGAACATTGTAAGAGCACTGAGAGAACACACAGAGAACAATGAGAACATTGTAAGAACACTGAGGGAACACTCAGAGAACACTATGAGAACATTAATAGTTGCAGGAATCAGATCTGAAGTGTTTGATCACCGCAGTGCTGCTGTTTTTATCGCAGAACCACACTCAGAGGTTTCTTGATTTCATATTCTGACAGAACCTCAGAAATGTTCTGCTTGTTTAGAACCAGGCAGCGCATCATCTCTGACACAGATTAAAGTCTGACGCCTGTTGTGGAGACAGAAACCAGTGAAAATTATTTCCAGGTTTGGTTCTGGTGCAGAACGTGTGTCAGGATGTGGGTTCTACCTCCCACAGATCTGATTTAATGAGTTCAACCTCCAGCAGAGAACAAACACTGTGACTCACTGCTGCTGTTCAAACAGTCGCCTGTTAAACTCACATTTACGCAGCAATAAAATCTGTAACACCGACAACAGCAGCAACATTAAACAACAGGCTGCAGGCAGACATGTGCAGGGTAAGGTACCTCCGTCATACTGGTTCAAGACCAGTTTAAAAGCCAATGAAACCAGTCTGACTGA
Source organism: Pagrus major (assembly GCF_040436345.1). NCBI lineage: Eukaryota > Metazoa > Chordata > Actinopteri > Spariformes > Sparidae > Pagrus > Pagrus major. The sequence continues at coordinate 39,968,326 of NC_133218.1, read as the reverse complement.
ACAAAGACAGACTGGAAGCAACAGAAGATAAAGAATAAAAACCCTCTGTGAGCTGGAGTTTGTATTTGTGGTGTTTTATCAGAAACAGAGGAAACCATCAGAAGACGTTCCTGAACAAACATGAGAATCAGTTTCATATCTGGACTTCACATCCTGAACTTTACTGGGAATTATCATCAAACTGGGTCCAGTTTCCGAAAAAACAGCACGATACATCAGCTCTGATCCAGTGACGGGACATTTTGAGCACACAAAGACTTTTTATCACACGATAACAAAACAACAATGTGAAAGGATCAAATAAAGGCTGAACACATGCTTGTGTTTTGGTCAGTGTGACCTTCACTGACCACAATGTGAAATGTGAAGCTGCTGCAGGAAACTAAAACGTGAAGAGCAGAAGAAGCAAAGAGGTCAAAGTGCTGCAGATGTTTGAGTTAAATGAAGGTTAACGTAAACAGGAAGCTCTCTGTCACTGACGCTGAAGGTTTGATTACAGTGAACGCAGCTCTGCTGTAAACACACTGAGGTCTCAGCAGGTCAGTGAACGCCTCGCTGTCTGCTGCTGTATTTAAAGAAAAGGCTCCTCTTTCTTTTTTCAGCAACATGTTGAAATGGAAAAGAACTTGATTCTCTTTTTATTGGTTTATTTAACAAAAATAATAAATTATTGTCCAACATCCCAGCTGACACACAGGAGCCCAGATCATCACAGGGCCAACACACTGAGACACAAAACCAATCACACAGACGGGCAATTAAGAAGATGCTAATTAACCTGCATGTGTTCGGCCTCCGGAGCAGGAGAACATGCAGGAAAACATGCAGGAGAACACAGAAAGACCTCAGAACTTCTTATGTGATGCGGCAGTTTAACCTTGTCAACCGGTTTAACCATGCTGTCCGTTGGCACATTAATATGTTTATTAATAAACACTGAGTTCATCAGAATGTTGTTGAGGTTGTGATCTGCTGGTCCGAGCGGTGGATACGGACAGACTGCATCAGTAATGTCGGCACATGTCCAAGATGTTTGAGAATGTCCACATACTGTTGAAACGATAGCAGCGCGCCATCCAGGCCACAAGTGTTAAAACAGCCGAAGATACACACCAGAGCTCCGGGATACTTAGCCAACATAGCTTTAGCATCCTCAGCTCCTCGTCTTGATGTTGGCACAGGGGGAAATATAAACAGCTGACCACAACTGTCAGGAATCCTGAGGGAGGGTTCGGTAGGTAAGGTAGGACATCTCCGTTACCGCAGTCAGATCAAGCACTTCAACTGAACATGAAGCTGCTGATGAGAACATCTGATGGACCTCAGTTGATATTCAGGATCAGCAGAACTAAAAACACCCGAGAGCAGGTCCACCTGTCTCCTTCAGGTTTACAGGTGTGGAGCAGCAGACAGGTAGAAAACTCAATCAATTTTTATTTGTAGTGCCAGTTCATTACAGAAGCCATCTGATGACACTTTCAAACAGTACTCCTCGATTCATTTATTTACAGAGACCCAACATTTCCCCCGTGAGCACTCGGTGACAGTGGCGGGAAAAAAACTTTCAACAGGCAGAAACCTGAAGCAGAACCGGACTCAGCGGCTGTCTGCCTCGACCGGTAAAGTTATAGCGGTAGTAAAGTTGTATATAATTATAGTGTTTCTGTTGACGTCTTTACCAGAATGTTCCGTCATGTTCCTTTTTGTTCTTCCTCTGAGCTGCTGAACAGCATGTTCATCAGATTCAGGTAGATTACAGGTGTGTGTCATCCTCCAGGTGTGTGCTCAGCTGTTTTGTGTAATGTTCTCAGACAGCTGATGATTATTTCCTCCCTCTGACTGTACCAACACATTTTATACACATCCTCTACATTTTAACCTTTGACAAACTGACAGACATTCACACAGACCTCAGATCAGATTGAAGGTTGTTCAGGTGTTTCACTGTGGACACACGCTGTCTGTACACCTGCAGCAGCACGTCAACTCTCTGATCACCATCACTGATCCAACCAGAACCACGTCTGAGGTCAAATGATAAAGCAGGTGGAGGCGTTCAGGTACCTGAACACCGACTCAGTCCTGATGGACTCTTCAGCTGCACCGTCTGAGGTCTCAGGTGACATTTTCAAACAAAGTTCAGGGTTTAAATCTGATTGATTGTTTCAGGTCAAACACTGTTATTTAGTTTGATATCAGTGAGGTAATTATATATATTGATCCTCCTCTTTGTATCATTTTTGTCTTGTTTGTCTTTTACTGACCAAGTTCTTGTTTTTCTGTCATGTTCAAAAGAGGACCGAAATGCAGAATTCAGAAGCAGGCAGGTTAAAAACTAAACACGAGCACCCAAATCAAAGTAACAACAAGGGAACAAGGACAAACCTTAAAACCAGAACACAGGGAGGACAGGAGGACAGGAGGACAGGAGGACCGGGGGACAGACGCTGGACCGACATGGAACCAGACAAAGTGACAAAGAGAGAAAGACACAGTGATGGAAGACTAATATGACACAGGTGAAACCAATGGGCAGGAAGACACAAAACAGGAAGTGGAAAGTAAAAAAAACAACAAAAAAACACTTGAGGATAATCTACCAAAATGAAACAGGAAGTCACTAAACTAAAAACCAAACCAGCCTCCGCCTTTTTACCTTTACTTGTATGTGCTTTTATTTTTGCACCTCTCACTTTTTATTCTTCTTCTCCTCTGTTCTGTCCTCCTGTTCTCTGTCCTCCTGTTCACTGTTCTCTCTCCTTTGTCCTCTGTTCTCTCCTGTTCTCTGTCCTCTCCTGTTCTCTCTCCTTTGTCTTCTGTTCTCTCCTGTTCTCTGTCCTCTGTTCTCTCCTGTTCTCTGTCCTCTCCTGTTCTCTCTCCTTTGTCTTCTGTTCTCTCCTGTTCTCTGTCCTCTTTCCTCTCCTGATCGCTGTTCTCCCCTCATATCTGTTATCTCCTGTCCTCTGTTCTCCTGTTCTCTGTTCTCCCCTGATCTCTGTCCTCTCCTGTTCTCTGTTCTCTCCTGTCCTCTGTTCTCTCCTGTTCTCTGTTTTATGTCCTCTGTTCTCCCCTGATCTATGTTCTCTGTCCTCTGTTCTCTCCTGTCCTCTGTCCTCCTGTTCTATGTCCTCTGTTCTCCCCTGATCTCTGTTCTCTCCTGTTCTCTGTCCTCCTGTTCTCTGTCCTCTCCTGTTCTCTGTCTCCTATTCTCTGTCCTCTTTTCCCTGTCCTCTTGTTCTCTGTTCACTATTCTCTGTCTTCTGTTCTCTCCTGTTCTGTCCTCTGTTCTCCTGTTCTCTGTTCTTTCCTGTTCTGTCCTCTGTTCTCTATCCTCTGTTCTCCTGTTCTCTGTCCTCTCCTGTCCTCTGTTCTCTCCTGTCCTCTGTCCCCCTGTTCTCTGTTCTCCCCTGATCTATGTTCTCTGTCCTCTGTTCTCTCCTGTCCTCTGTCCTCCTGTTCTCTGTTTTATGTCCTCTGTTCTCCCCTGATCTATGTTCTCTGTCCTCTGTTCTCTCCTGTCCTCTGTCCTCCTGTTCTATGTCCTCTGTTCTCCCCTGATCTCTGTTCTCTCCTGTTCTCTGTCCTCTCCTGTTCTCTGTCTCCTATTCTCTGTCCTCTTTTCCCTGTCCTCTTGTTCTCTGTTCACTATTCTCTGTCTTCTGTTCTCTCCTGTTCTGTCCTCTGTTCTCCTGTTCTCTGTCCTCTGTTCTTTCCTGTTCTGTCCTCTGTTCTCTATCCTCTGTTCTCCTGTTCTCTCCTGTCCTCTGTCCCCCTGTTCTCTTTTCTCTCCTGATCGCTGTTCTCTGTCCTCTTGTTCTCTGTTCTCTGTCTTCTGTTCTCTCCTGTTCTCTGTCCTCTGTTCTTTCCTGTTCTGTCCTCTGTTCTCTGTTCTTTCCTGTTCTGTCCTCTGTTCTCTGTTCTCTGTCCTCCTGTTCTCTCCTGTTCTCTGTCCTCTGTTCTTTCCTGTCCTGTCCTCTGTTCTCTGTCCTCCTGTTCTCTTCCCTCTGTTCTCCCCGTATCTCTGTTATCTGTCCTCTGTTCTCTCCTGTCCTCTGTCCTCTGTCCTCTCCTGTCCTGTTCTCTGTCCTCCGTTCTCCTGTTCTCTGTTCCCTGTCCTCTTGTTCACTGTTCTGTCATCTGTTCTCTCCTGTTCTCTGTCCTCTCCTGTCCTCTGTTCTCTCCTGTTCTCTGTTCACTGTTCACTGTTCTGTCTTCTGTTCTCTCCTGTTCTCTGTCCTCCTGTTCTCTCCTGTCCTCTGTCCTCCTGTTCTCTCCTGTCCTCTGTCCTCCTGTTCTCTGTCCTCTGTTCTCTTCCCTCTGTTTTCCCCTGATCTCTGTTATCTGTCCTCTGCTGTCCTCTGTTCTCTCCTGTTCTCTGTCCTCTGTTCTCCCCTGATCTCTGTCCTTTGTTCTCTCCTGTCCTCTGTTCTCTGTTCTCCTGTTCTCTGTTCCCTGTCCTCTTGTTCTCTGTTCACTGTTCGGTCTTCTGTTCTCTCCTGTTCTCTGTTCTCTGTTCTCCTGTTCTCTGTCCTCTGTCCTCTGATCTCTGTTCTCTGTCCTCTGTTCTTTCCTGTTCTCTGTTCTCTCCTGTCCCCTGTCCTCCTGTTCTCTTTCCTCTCCTGATCTCTGTTCTCCCCTCTTCTCTGTTCTCTGTCCTGTTTTATGTCCTCTGTTCTCCCCTAATCTATGTTCTCTGTCCTCTGTCCTCCTGTTCTCTGTCCTCTGTTCTCCCCTGATCTGTTCTCTGTCCTCTGTTCTCTTCCCTCTGTTCTCCCCTGATCTCTGTTATCTGTCCTATGTTCTCTCCTGTTCTCTGTCCTCTCCTGTCCTCTGTTCTCTCCTGTTCTCTGTTCTCCCCTGATCTGTTCTCTGTCCTCTGTTCTCTTCCCTCTGTTCTCCCCTGATCTCTGTTATCTGTCCTATGTTCTCTCCTGTTCTCTGTCCTCTCCTGTCCTCTGTTCTCCCCTGATCTCTGTTCTGTCCTCTGTTCTCCCTTGATCTCTGTTCTCTGTCCTCTGTTCTCTCCTGTCCTGTCCTCTCCTGTTCTGTCCTCCTGTTCTCTGCTGTTCTCTGTCCTCCTGTTTTCTGTCCTCTGCTCTCTGTTCTCTCCTGTTCTCTATCCTGTGTTCTGTTCTCTGTCCTCTCCTGTCCTCTGTTCCCTCCTGTTCTCTGTCCTCTGTTCTCTCCTGTTTTCTGTCCTCTGTCCTTTGTTCTCTGTCCTCTCCTGTTCTCGGTCCTCTGTTCTCTCCTGTTTTCTGTTCTCTGTCCTTTGTTCTCTGTTCTCAGTCCTCTCCTGTTCTCTGCCCTCTGTTCTCTGTTGTCTCCTGTTCTCTGTCCTCTCCGGTTCTCTGTTCTCTCCTGTCCTCCGTCCTCTGCCCTCTGCTGTCCTCTGTCCTCTCCTGTCTGTCTCTCATTAGGGTTCTTTGTAAACTGATTTGTAACCTGTTGGATGAAGTCCTCCTGACCTTCACTCATCACTGACACGACGACCTGCAGAGAAGTGATGACTCTTCACTTCCTGTCTCAGCTGTGCAGGAACAGGAAGTCGTTAATCCGTTGTCAAGGAAACCATCAATTTCAGTGATTATGATTCCGTGGAGACAGGATGAGTGGCAGTTTATCAGCTGACAGAAAGTTTACATGTGAGAGAGGAAGCTGAAGCTTCTTCATCATCAGGATCCTCAGGGGGTCGCTGCAGAGCTGAAGATACTGCAGGAGGTGAACTACAGTGTGAAACATGCCTCCTTCTCAGAGTTCTGCCTGAGTGAACACATGAATCAGTGTGACTTCACTTCCTGGTGACATCATTATCTGTGATGTCCATCCAGAATAAACGTCTGCAGACGAGAGCAGCTAACAGCTGATGAATGGAGAACATGGAGAACATGTGACATGTGAACAGATACAGACTTAAAACAGGTGAGAACAGCAGCAGTGACGTCATAATTAATATAAGAATATATGAACTGATTCTTATTAGTGCAGAAACCAAATATACAAATAACACAAAACAGTAGAAACTGTAATATCAACTGAATTATTATCATTATTATTATTATTATTATTATTATTATTATTATAGAGCTAAAAGAGAAAACATCTTTGGTGTTTACATTTTTTAATGTTGTCAGATTGAATCTGAGAGAAATCTAATCAGCTGCATTGATGATTGATCCTGATCGATTCTGTGTTCTCCTGTTCCTCGTGTGGTTTAACTAATCCAGGTTTAACTAATCCTGTTAATTGTCATTCACACAATCTGGTTCTGTGAAAGCAGATTGAGGATTGATTTGTTTGTCCTTAATAACACCACGCTCTTATTCCGAAATGAGGAGAGTTGAGACGATGACCCGCATGAATATGATTGGCTGATTCTCATTGTCACAAAAGAACCGGAATAGAGTCTCAGGAGAACCTTCTTCTGTCTCTCTGTCCGTCTGTCCTTCTCTCCCTCTGTCCCTGTCCTTCTCTCCCTCTCCCTCTGTCCTTCACTCCCTCTGTCCGTCTGTCCTTCACTCCCTCTGTCCTTCTCTCCCTCTCCCTCTGTCCTTCTCTCCCTCTCCCTCTGTCCTTCTCTCCCTCTGTCCTTCTCTCCCTCTGTCCTTGTGTCCCTCTGTCCTTGTGTGTGATGAAACCATTGAATCCATTCCAGATGTTTCCTCCGTCAGCAGCTGATCTGAGGGTCAGATTACCGCAGCAGGATTACCCATGATGCACCGGCAGCTGACTGAGGGTCAGTTCACTCTGCAGAAACATCTGGAATTAATCGACATTTTGGGTATTTTTTTTCTTATTATTGTCATGACAACGACCGCTGTGTGTGTGTGTGTGTGTGTGTGTGTGTGTGTGTTGCGGACAGCTGTTACACACATTAACCTCCATGATGTTTCTTCTTCTTCTCTGTGTTCACCAGTAGAACCAGTGGAATAAGTGTGTCTGCTGCCTCCTGCTGGTTCCTCTCAGAAGTGCGCAGACGTGGTGGTTGTGTACTAACAGCTGATTTGAACAAACAACAAACAAACAAAGGGTTATTAACGCTGAACATCATCAGACTCGTCGCTGCAGGTGAGGTCGCTTTAAAAACGCCTCAGAAAAGTGTTTTAGATGAAACAGCGTGGAACCAAAAACATTTTTATTACAGTTCTCTGGGTCATTTTAATTTCCACTTTGTTTTTTCTTTTGTTTTTATGGTCCTTTAATTATTAACTCATTCATGTGACATCACTGCAGCGTACACGCTACAAACTAATTATTATAGATTAAAACGATTTCTTCCATTTTATCTGAAGAGTGTTGTGTCAGTTCAAACTTATATACTCTTCCGAGTAAAATCAGCTCGTTACAACCTCGACACAAACACAAGTTAATTCACATCCAATCAGCTCATTAATAAATCAAATCAATAACAGCAGAGGTGATGTCTCACTCTTTATAGAGTCATAGATACTCAAGTCATTTCTTCTGTCACAAACAGGAAGACACAAACAGATGTTTGGTTACAGAAAAGATATCAAAATAAAAGTCAAGCTGATTAAAGGTCACATGTAAACATTCATTCTTCAGTTTGTAAACAGAAGTTCAGTATTTTAGTTTTCCATCATGTTGAATCAAATAAAATATCAATAAACTTAAAATAATTTTCAGATCTTTACGTTTATTTCTCTGAAGTTTAATGACAGCAAACATTTTTCATCATCAACACATTTATCGTGTAAATGTTCCTTTAGTGCAAAATGATTTTATGGCTTCATGTTCAAACAGAGACGAACAAACGCTGAAGTAAAAAATAAAATATAACAGAAAAAGAACATTCATAGATTTTAAACAAAATTTTCATCAGCAGGAGGATTTTTGAATTTTGGTTCATTTTAAAAATATTTACAGTTTTCAGCTGTATGAATGTGAAAACAACAATCACATGACTCCAGGTTTTACCCAGAATGCCTCACAGCATCATGACTGTGTGTACATTCAAACCAACAACTCTGCTGAGTCAGCTGTTTGGACGGGTTTACCTGAACAGGTGTCGACAGGAGTTAATTTCCATCTTTGGTTAGAGAAACACAGAATATTAACCTGTTTAATATGATGTAATGTATTAAGATGTAATGTATTATGATTAAGATGCAGATGCAGATGTTTGGGACAGGAAGTGACATCACTGGTTGTTGTTGAGTTTCAGGAAGCGCTGTGACTTCTGTCTCGCCATTCGCTGCTGCTGCCGTGACACCTGAGCATCTGATATGACCACCTGCAGCTTCTGTAGGTAAACATGGTAACCAGGTGAGGGCGGGGCCACACACAGAAACATAAAGTAGTAAAAGAAACCACACACACACACACACACACACACACACATACCTGAGCAGTGCTTGAGTCTCTGAGCTGAATGTTTCTCACCGACTCCTGAACGTCTCGCTTCAACTTCAGCTTCTGCTGCTCCTGGCAGACAGACAGGTGAGAGACAGACAGACAGACAGACAGAGAGACAGGTGAGAGACAGGCAGACAGACAGGTGAGAGAAAGACAGACAGACACACAGACAGGCAGTCAGACAGACAGGTGAGAGAGAGACAGACACAGACAGACAGACAGGTGAGAGACAGGCAGTCAGACAGACAGGTGAGAGACAGACAGACAGACAGACAGACAGACAGGTGAGTGACAGACAGACAGACAGGTGAGAGATCAGGCTTCCTTCATGCTTCCTTCAGCTTCCTTCATGCTTCCTTCATGTTTCCTTCATGTTTCCTTCATGCTTCCTTCAGCTTCCTTCATGCTTCCTTCAGCTTCCTTCAGCTTCCTTCATGCTTCCTTCAGCTTCCTTCAGCTTCCTTCATGCTTCCTTCATGTTTCCTTCATGTTTCCTTCATGTTTCCTTCAGCTTCCTTCATGCTTCCTTCAGCTTCCTTCATGCTTCCTTCATGCTTCCTTCAGCTTCCTTCAGCTTCCTTCATGTTTCCTTCATGTTTCCTTCATGCTTCCTTCATGCTTCCTTCAGCTTCCTTCATGCTTCCTTCATGCTTCCTTCAGCTTCCTTCAGCTTCCTTCATGTTTCCTTCATGTTTCCTTCATGCTTCCTTCAGCTTCCTTCATGCTTCCTTCAGCTTCCTTCCTGCTTCCTTCAGGCTTCCTTCAGCTTCCTACCTGCTTCCTTCAGCTTCCTTCATGCTTCCTTCATGCTTCCTTCATGCTTCCTTCATGCTTCCTTCAGCTTCCTTCATGCTTCCTTCAATGTTTCCTTCATGCTTCCTTCAGCTTCCTTCATGCTTCCTTCAGCTTCTTTCCTGCTTCCTTCAGCTTCCTTCCTGCTTCCTTCATGTTTCCTTCCTGCTTCCTTCATGTTTCCTTCATGCTTCCTTCAGCTTCCTTCCTGCTTCCTTCCTGCTTCCTTCAGGCTTCCTTCAGCTTCCTTCCTGCTTCCTTCAGGCTTCCTTCATGCTTCCTTCAGCTTCCTTCATGCTTCCTTCAGCTTCCTTCATGTTTCCTTCATGCTTCCTTCATGTTTCCTTCAGCTTCCTTCATGCTTCCTTCATGCTTCCTTCAGCTTCGTTCATGCTTCCTTCATGCTTCAAACTTGTGAATTACGTCTATTGAACAGAGGTCAGCAGCGGTCACATGTTTATTAATGAAAGGTGTGATGTGTTTGTACCTTACTGAAGATCTTCAGCTCTGATCCCGACACAGCTGCAGGCCGAGAGAAGTTCTCAAACAAACACTCCCACTCTTTGTTGAAATGACCGACAAAGTCGATCTCCTTCACACACAGAACCCTCCTGCACAGAAACACACACACACACACACACACACACACACACATACACACACACACACAAACACACACAGTAAATGCAAGTGTAAAACAGCAGTCTGAAGAACAGGAGGTGTTTCTGAGTGTTTGTACCTGTTGGTGACGATGATGTTGGTCTTTCTGTGTCCAGGATACTGAACATGATCTCTGAACACTTCACCGTCCAGCTGTTTGATCTCTGAACGCTGCGCACACACACACACACACACACACACACACACACACACACACACACACACACACACATCCTACCTGATCATCATCTGTTCTTCTTATCAATTGAAACATTGCTCTTTGATCAACTCAGACAGGAGCCCTTTTCACACAGCGACGCCGCATTATCACCGCAGCGGCGGTTTGCCAATTCTCCGCCGTTGTTTATTCACACAGAGCCAAGCAGCTCTGGGGTAAAGATGCACCAGAGTGTAATTCACACAGCAAGCTTGCACTGCAGATCCAAAAGAGGCTTGATAGTACATGTCACGATGATGATGGTACGCGTCATGATTATGACGTCTGTGTGTTTTTATCTACGTGTTTCCCCCGGTGTCCTCCTGTTAATCTAAACATGTACCTGCTGACTGTTTATCGTCATATGATGCTGTTATAATGTGTTGTGATTGAGGTCCTGACCCACCAAACATCCTGGAAAGAGACAAAGTTACGTTTTTCGCTCTAAATTACATAATTACATTATCTTCATCAGTAAACAGGAAGCTGTCTGACTCTGTCACTCACGGGGAGGGAGGCTGTTTTTTGGGGGGAAAGTTCACTGAAGTCTCGGTTGGGAGGGTTGACTGTCACCATGACAACAGTAACTACAACAACACAACACTGAAGGAGACAAACACTTGGTGAGTTATAGTTTTTTGCCGACACAGACACTGTTTTTCGGCCAGAAATGTGACGAAGAGTCGGTAGGACAGACAGGATGACAGACAGGATGCAGACAGGATGACAGACATAAGGACAGACGGGAGGACAGATGGGAGGACAGGATAACAGACAGGAGGACAGACAGGAGGACAGACGGGAGGACAGACAGGAGGACAGGATAACAGACAGGAGGACAGACGGGAGGACAGACAGGGGGGCAGACGGGATCACAGACACTTCTCCACTTATAACTGCGGTATTTTTTTCCTCACATAAGTTGCCAAAGACACGACCAGTTACTACGTTACTGTTGTGTGCTCCTGTAACGTTGCTTTGTGGGACATTTCTAAGGATCTGTTTAGTTATCAGACAGTGAACACCATCAGACTGACACGCCCTGCTCCGCGCCGCTGACTTATCCATTCACACTGGTACGGCTCGCCAATGCTGCGCCTCTGATATTACCTCTGACTCTACCTCTGACTCTACCTCTGACTCTACCTCTGACACTACCTCTGACTCTACCTCTGACACTACCTCTGACACTACCTCTGACACTACCTCTGATACTACCTCTGACACTACCTCTGGTACTACCTCTGACACTACCTCTGACACTACCTCTGACTCTACCTCTGACTCTACCTCTGACTCTACCTCTGACACTACCTCTGACACTACCTCTGACACTACCTCTGACTCTACCTCTGACACTACCTCTGACTCTACCTCTGACTCTACCTCTGACACTACCTCTGGTACTACCTCTGGTACTACCTCTGGCACTACCTCTGATACTACCTCTGGCACTACCTCTGGCACTACCTCTGATACTACCTCTGGCACTACCTCTGATACTACCTCTGGCACTACCTCTGATACTAACTCTGATCCTACCTCTGATCCTACCTCTGGTACCACCTCTGATACAACCTCTGATACCACTTCTGGTACTACCTCTGGTACTACCTCTGGTACTACCTCTGATACTACCTCTGACACTACCTCTGATACTACCTCTGGCACTACCTCTGATACTACCTCTGGCACTACCTCTGATACTAACTCTGATCCTACCTCTGATCCTACCTCTGGTACCACCTCTGATACAACCTCTGATACCACTTCTGGTACTACCTCTGGTACTACCTCTGATACTACCTCTGGCACTACCTCTGATACTAACTCTGGTACCACCTCTGATACCACCTCTGATACCACCTCTGGTACTACCTCTGGTACTACCTCTGACTCTACCTCTGACTCTACCTCTGACACTACCTCTGGCACTACCTCTGATACTACCTCTGGCACTACCTCTGATACTACCTCTGACTCTACCTCTGACTCTACCTCTGACACTACCTCTGACTCTACCTCTGACTCTACCTCTGACTCTACCTCTGACTCTACCTCTGACACTACCTCTGGCACTACCTCTGATACTACCTCTGGCACTACCTCTGATACTAACTCTGGTACCACCTCTGATACCACCTCTGATACCACCTCTGGTACTACCTCTGGTACTACCTCTGGTACTACCTCTGATACTACCTCTGGCACTACCTCTGATACTACCTCTGATACTACCTCTGGTACTACATCTAATACTACCTCTGGTACTACCTCTGATACTACCTCTGGTACTACCTCTGATACTACCTCTGACACTACCTCTGATACTACCTCTGGTACTACCTCTGGCACTACATCTGATACTACCTCTGGTACTACCTCCAGAGGTGCATCAGAGCCGAAGCCCTAACCTTTCACCCCTCACTGCATCTGAGACTTTCACACAGAAGAGGATGTGGAGAACTGGCGCAGGGAGGATGGGGTTAGATTGTGTTGGAGTGGGCTTTAAAACAGACTGAGAGGTGACATCTACAGGTCAATACACAGGAAACACAAACATTTTACTGGACTATAATCAATATGAACATACCATCATGTCTGTCTCTTCTTTGTCTTTCACATTCACTTCTTCTTTTTCTGTCTCAATTCCCTTTCACTTCTCCCTCCTCACCACTCTGCTGCAGTTTTTAGTAAAAACCTTTCAAATAACTGACACTTGTCTTTCGTTTTACTCTTGTTAAGTCAATCAAATCAATCTGGCTTCAAATAATCAGCTGTTTATCAGCTAAAATTTCATAGAACCTGATAAAGTCAACATCAGGACGATAATTATTCATACCTGCCTACTTTTAAATGTATTCATTTTCTCGTTATATTAAACGAATGAATCATCTGACACGCTGCAGTCGTACAGCTATGGTTCAGGAGGTCTCTTCCCGTCCATGTGTGCAGGTGTGTGTGTGTGTGTATGTGTGTGTGTGTGTGTGCGCGTGTGTGTGCAGGTGTGTAAACTGTTGTCTGTTAAGATAGAGAAGCACTGAATCTGTGCAGTCCGTTCACCTTACTGCCCCCTCAGACCTTCACAACACACTGTGACACTAACTGGTCCGCATCAACACCAGATACTGACGTCAACCGTTTTTATATGTGAAAAAAATTGTTTGCAGACCTGAGAAATGAAAGTGTGAGTTTAATTTTATTAAAATTCAGACGTCACACGCACACGCACACTGCTCAGCTGACACACACACGCACACTGCTCATTTGACACACACACACACATAGTTAAAGTTCAACAAAAGCAGATGAGAGGTCAGAGGTCGTGCTGAGACACTGATGAATAATAAAATAAATATATAATAATATTTATAATATTATAAAATAATAATAATAATCAGTTCAGAATGAATTATACAAAGAAAATCACAAAGACAGAAATATTAAATATCATATATTCATAAACAAGTTCAGAATGAATTGATGCTAAAACCTTTACAAAAATATTGCTACGATCTACGTGACATAGCACAGCTTTATAGCAAAATAATTTCCACTGCCTGTTTTTGGATAATTAAATTATAAATGGTTGTAAACCAAAAATATTATACAAACTATTATTTATAAATGGTTTAAAGCTGAAAATAAACAAACTACTTCAGTATTTGAGAAATAAAGAGCAGAAATGTTGTCAAACTGTTTGAGGTATGAGAGAGAGATTAGTTTTGGCATGCATAGAAACTTGAATTATCTCAGCACAATATAGATTAGGTTATATATAACAATATTCATAGATTAGAGTATAATTGACAATTAGTATAGATTATTGTAGAAATGAAATTAATTACAGGAGGAGAGAATGAATCATTAAACTTGTCTGAGACAGAATGAATATAGTTTATAGTCTTTAAAAGCACTTGAAGGATAAAGTTGATCCATCCAAACCCTTTTTATTCCTCATCAGGCTGCATGTGACACAAACACAAGAAGAAGAAAAAGAAGAAGAAGAAGAGGAAGGAGAAGGAGAAGAAGAAGAAGAAGAAGAAGAGGAAGGAGAAGAAGAAGAAGAAGAAGACAAACAGAAGTGGTTAGAAGCAGAAATAAGAAGAATCCACAAAGATATTTACTCTGCTGTAAAAGGGAAACTCCACAGAGACTGAAAACACAAACACACACGGACAGGGCCGTGACGACTGCTGAACCACAACTGCTGTACCCTGACATCTGTATCCTGACTACTTCACCCTGACTACCGTATCCAGACTGTTGTACCCTGACTACTGTGCCCCGACTGCTGTATCTTGACTACTGTACCCCGACTACTGTACCCTGAATACTGTACCCCGACTACTGTACCCCTACCACTGTACCCAGACTGTTGTACCCTGACTACTTCACCCTGTCTACTGTCCCCTGACTACTGTACCCTGTCTACTGTACCCAGACTGTTGTACCCAGACTGTTGTACCCAGACTGTTGTACCCTGACTACTGTACCCTGACTACTGTACCCTGTCTACTGTACCCTGTCTACTGTACCCAGACTGTTGTACCCCGACTACTGTACCCTGTCTACTGTATCCAGACTGCTCAACCATGACTACCTCATCCGCACTGTTGTACCCTGACTACTATACCCCGACTACTGTACCCCGACTACTGTATCCAGACTGTTGTACCCCTACTAATGTATCCTGTCTACTGTACCCTGACTACTATATCCAGACTGTTGTACCCTGACTACTATACCCCGACTACTGTACCCTGACTACTATATCCAGACTGTTGTACCCCGACTACTCCATGTAGACTGTTGTACACGGACTGCGACTGCTCAACCCTAACTACCTTATCCAGACTGTTGTACCCTGAGTACTGTACCCCGGCTACTGTACCCTGGGTACTTTGCCCCGACTGCTGTTACCCGACTGCTGTATCCAGACTGTTGTACCCTGACTACTCTTTCTAGACTGTTGTACACGGACTGCTGTACCCTGACTACCTTATCCAGACTGTTGTGCCCTGAGTGTTTTAGAAAAACATTTAACACTTGCATTTAGACGAGACTCAAATCTGAGCTTTCTGCTTGATTATTTTTACAACTGTTTATATCCTTCTTTGAAACTTTCAAAACCTCTAATATGAACATCCCACATTGCCACATGAGTAAAGGAAAGCATTGCAGGTCCGCTTTAATATTTTGTGGAATTTCCCTCAAAAAGTACCTCATGCCTGTTTTCCAACAAACAGCAGAACAATGATGTTGTTAGAACCGTGAGTTGTATATTTGAATATATTTATATAAAAGTTATCAGCAGCTTGTGTTGTTGATATGATTTGGGAGTTTTATATTACTGTAAATAAAATTCCCTCCAAAGATGAACGCGAGCTGAAACTCATGATGTTTCTGACCTTGAGCTGACGCTGTTTAAGTGATGAACGATGCAATTTGTTTTTTGACTGGGCACCTGACTGAAGTTGAGTTGGAGAGATGTGTCCTTTCAGGAAGTGACATTAGGTTGTCATAGAAACAGAGGAAAAGAAAGTGATCAAACCTGGAAGAGGTCGAAACCCTGCGACTCCGTCAGGTCATACGGGCGGATGATCCCATCCTCCCTGATCAGACGCACCGGCCGCAGTTTGGTGACTTCCTCTGTTGACTCCGCCGCTCTGACATCATAGATGACCACACACACACACACACACACACACACACACACACACACACACACACACACACACACACACACAGTAAATAACAAAGTCCAAATCAATTTAAAAACATTAAATCTCACTGAGCTGTTTTTGTTTTTCTCTGTTGAAGCTCATTAACGTCACATGATATGAATAAGTTGAAGTGAAACACGAACTAGAGGATCAGAAAAGTTTGTCTGAGTGAGAGTGTTGAGTTTTAAAGAATCTCTTCAGGTTTCAGCAGGTGAGCTGATTTACGTCATTTCATTAAATAAAAGCTGAAGCAGGTTTCTGTTGAGTGCACATGATGCTGTTAGAGGCGTCTGTCAGGTGGTATATCTCACCTTTCATGACCTCTACAGTGACAGCATGAAATAGTAACATTTAACAGGTTATCACGAACTGGCTGATGTGTCACATGACAGAGGAAGAGGAGGATGAAAATCACTGAGGCAGCTGGGAAATGTTTCAGGATCAGAAGCAGGTTGTCAAGGCGACGACAGATTTACTGAAATATAAATGTTGGAAATGTGTTTTCTGTTTGATTCAGCAAATAAATGATCCAGGAGATAAAATCTGAGTACTTAATAGTATGTATACACATTTACACATATGTTTAAGTACTTTAATGAATTTACAAGTAACTGCAAATATTGTATTTATAAGTATTTACTAATATCTAGATTTGCATGTACTTTCAGATTCACGTATTTCTAAGTATTTGCGAGTATCTATATGTATTTGATAAGTATACATTGCGGTCCAGAAGTCTGAGACTACATTGAAACAATCTAATATTGTCATGTAAACCTGGAAATATCAGAAAGTTCTAGGATTCATTAAGTAAATGAAAGTGTCAGAAGTCAATGTGTTATTCAACTCAAAGAGAGTCTTTCTCAGCATCAAATCGTGTTTAGACTTAAGGTTTCCTAGGGAGCAGAGCTGGAATTCTAAAACACACATCAGTTGTATCCAACGTGACCACACCATCAGAAGATCAATACATCATGCTCAGTCCACTGAGAGATACGTTGAAACGCTTGAGGTGGGCAAAGAAATACCAAAATTTCAAAGTGGATGATGAAAAAAGTCTATTTACTGATGAATCCCAGAGATGGGTCAGGTGTATGTACAGAGACACAATGATACCACAGTGTTTCAAAGCCACAGTGAAACATGTGGAGGAAGATGTTTTCAGACTCCACCCTGACTGAGGAGAAGCACCACTCCATCCTTCAGAGACATGCTCCACCCTCTGGTCTGATCGTTGTGGAGAAGGATTCGTACTGCAGCAGGATAATGAGCCCAGACACCTCAAAGCTTTGACACAACTACCTGACAATAACTACCTGACCTCGACCACAGTCACCAGACCTCAACCACAGTCACCTGACCTCAACCACAGTCACCTGACCTCCTCCACAGTCACCTGACCTCAACCACAGTCACAAGACCTCAACCACAGTCACCAGACCTCGACCATAGTCACCTGACCCCGACCACAGTCACCAGACCTCGACCACAGTCACCAGACCTCGACCACATTGACCTGACCCCGACCACAGTCACCTGACCCCGACCACATTGACCTGACCTCAACCACAGTCACCAGACCTCAACCACAGTCACCTGACCTCCTCCACAGTCACCTGACCTCAACCACAGTCACCAGACCTCAACCACAGTCACCTGACCTCCTCCACAGTCACCTGACCTCAACCACAGTCACAAGTCCTCAACCACAGTCACCAGACCTCGACCATAGTCACCTGACCTCCTCCACAGTCACCTGACCCCGACCACAGTCACCAGACCTCGACCACAGTCACCAGACCTCAACCACAGTCACCTGACCTCAACCACAGTCACCTGACCTCAACCACAGTCACCTGACCTCAACCAGTCACCAGACCTCAACCACAGTCACCTGACCTCGACCAAAGTCACCAGACCTCCTCCACAGTCACCAGACCTCAACCAGTCACCAGACCTCGACCACAGTCACCTGACCTCGACCAAAGTCACCAGACCTCAACCAGTCACCAGACCTCAACCAGTCACCAGACCTCAACCAGTCACCTGACCTCAACCACAGTCACCAGACCTCGACCACAGTCACCAGACCTCAACCAGTCACCAGACCTCAACCAGTCACCTGACCTCAACCACAGTCACCAGACCTCAACCACAGTCACCTGACTTTAACCACATTCAACATTTATGGAGGCACCTGAAGACTGAGAATGTCACACTGTCACATCATGCTGGAGGTCATGAAGGAGGACAAACCAAGTAATAAGATATTCTGACATTCAGGGACACTTTTCACTCAAACTGTTATCATTTGTTATAAAAAAATAATAATAATTACATTCAAAACAAATGAAAACAAGTATTTTGACTGCTGGTCTCAGACTTTTTGACCCCACTGTACTTGTGTGTATTTCACAGCATTTAGCAGTTAATAGTATTTATATACAGTTGTACATATTTGAAGATATTTAAAATATATGGGAAGTTTTCTCTCTCATGTGTCTTCAAGCAGATCTCTGTAGGAGTTCCACGCAAACAAACAAACAAACAAACAAACACCACAGCTGTTAGTATTCCTCCGAATCATCACGCTTGCTAGAATCTGACCAAACTGGCAGAACGCTGTGATCATTCAGTCAGCCAGTCCCTGAGGAGAGCTTCCATTCTGCAGGGGATTATGGGTAACACACCTCCCAAATATCTACACCACATACTGTGAACCTGCCCTTCAAGTGAGCTGATCGATTGACTTGACAAAAAAGGGTAAATGTTGTACACGTATAACTGAACACTCAGATGGTCGTTTGGCGATGTGCAGCATAAGACAGCTCAGCAGGAAGTAAGAAGGAGCTGTTGGTTGTCTGTTATATTTCTGTCTGTCTACCTAAATAAAACCAAACTCAGTGTACGGTACGAGGGCCCAGACCTGAACGATCTGACCCGACCACGCAGTCAAGAGGACAATGCTATGGAGAACGAGTAAAGCAAAGTAAGTTGAGGTCACCTGCGGCAGGTAAGGCCCGTGTCCTTTCCTGGTTGAGGTACAGCTACAGCTGTTTCTGTACGTTCGGCCTGTTAGCATCAGGTGTGACAAGGGTAATAACACGGTTCCTAACTGAAATCTTCTCCAGTTTCAGAGCAGAGAAGGGTCTCACGAAGACATTTTAAAAATGTAAACTGAACTAGTACCTGATTGGTTGTTTGAACACGTCACGCAGGAAGTAAAGATCAAATTGTGTTTGACAGTCATGTCAAGAAAGATCCTGATAGGACAGGTGACTCTCCTCAGGGGCGTGGCCTCTCGACTCACAATGCTGCAGCAAGCTGCGGGGGTGGGGCTTACAGATGGGTGGGGCTACTAGCAGTGTTAAAGTGATGGACGACGTGAGCATGAATCAGTTCAATGGACGATGGATGAAGTTTTTCTTTGTGACACGATGCAGCGACTTACCGTCCATCTGCTGCAAGATGACAACAACATGCAAGAAAACACAACAGCTGCACACTGAAGCTCAGCTCCTTCATCTCACACATCTTCTTAACATATTGATCTGATTGGGATGAATTTATCTTGGGTCAAAATGAAAGAGGAACTGACTGAACCTCTGTACTACACTAACAGAAGACTGATAACAGACTTTAGAGTGAGGGAGGAGCTCAGCTTTAGTGTGGTTAATGTGAAATACTCACACATTAAAACAACAAGAAAAAGAAAGAACCAAACTCCAGGAAACAACAACACGAGACAGAAAAAAAGCAGAAAATGTGAAAATTAGTGAGCAGACAAGAAGAACAGAGGAGAACACGTGAAGCACACAGACGACACAGGAAGTTCTTCACTGAGCAAAATACTACGAGTAAACAAACTCACAGAGAAACTATGTGAGAAAAAAACCCACATGTTCTGCAGCTTGAAGTGAAAGATAAGAAGAGAA
Source organism: Pagrus major (assembly GCF_040436345.1). Lineage (NCBI taxonomy): Eukaryota > Metazoa > Chordata > Actinopteri > Spariformes > Sparidae > Pagrus > Pagrus major. The sequence continues at coordinate 39,948,623 of NC_133218.1, read as the reverse complement.
GGTTACCTCTGGATGCCCTGGAAGGTGCTGCTGGCCATGTCCACGATGCCGCCTGTTGGCCGAGCGACCACACCCACCAAGCCTTTACCGATGCCCTTAAAGAAACCTGCTGCTCCCTCCTTCTTCGCCCCTGCAGACACATCATTCAAACCACCATCAGATTTGTTCTACTGTGGTTCTAATGCGGTTCTACTGTGGTTTAACAGTGGTTTTACTATGTTTCTACTGCACATCTGAACCACTTAAAACACAGATAGGGTCCCATGGTGGGCCCGGCACAAAGTGTCATTGTTACTTTCTGACCGATGCAGTTGTCACTGTCACGCCCAGCACCCACGATGACCTAATAGCAAATGTACCTGTGCCCACGTGTGACCCCCAGGGCATGCTCTTTTATTGAGATGTGGTCAAGCGCACCGATGGCGCATTGCTATTGAAAGCGATCACGCCACTGTTGGGACTGTCCACATGGTTCTGACGTCGGATTGGCCCGCGTGCAGCTCAATGCTTTAATGCGGCCTCCTTGCCCTGACAAAGCCTTATAAACAAAGGAAAGTGCACCAACCCTAATGTCCCGTAGTTGGCGCCTGCTCGTCACAGCCCCAAGTTTGAAACTCCCATCTCCCATTGTCTGTGAGCGCACCTGAACGCGTCAGTTTCCGCTGCACCGGAGGAGATAAATACAGCGGCAGACCGATTTCAATGCAGTCCCAGAGTTACGTGTTGCTGGAAGCATCGGCTTTCGCCTACGCAGCTATTACTCTAAGGGAGCATACAGATGTCTGGATTTATTTTTCCCACCTAGGCCGCAGTCTTTCATCTCGCTGGACGAGCCAAAACTGCCGTGTTCACCAAACACACTCCGGATCCAGAAAAGATGCTGCGCAACCAGCCTCTCTTTACCTGCCTGCAGAAGGAGGATAATTAAATTTTTCCTCAGAAAACGCCCGCTTTTGCCCGTTTTCTTATTGCCCGTCGACTACGCTGTCTTAACAGCATCGCAGGATGCTGCATCGCCTTTAATCCACGCCAAGGAAGCGAGCTGGATTAAGGAAGACATGACTACAAGTGAGGCTTATTTAGTGTCTGGGCAGATACTATAAGTTAGCGTGTACTGTATGCTTGTGAGCTACATTGTTCTTTGTGAGTTTTGTGGACCGCCGTGTCCCTCTTTTATTGCTGTTCGTTTTTCATGGTAAAACACGTTGTTTGCTTTCCCTTTTCGCTCATTACGAGCTGATTTGAGCCCTCCACGTCGTGGAGCGGGAGTGTTAGCTCAGCCGCCGCTAAGGGCGTTAGCCCATTGTCTTCCTCTCTTTCTCTCTCTCTCTTTAAGTAACCTACATGTACATGTACATACACATATTAGGGGTTACGCGCGCACACACGTAATCTTATGAGCGACCTGTTGGAGACTTATGATTGATGACCTCGCTATAAAATACGTGTGTCTCGTGATATCTCCCTTTTATGATTTCAGAGACGGACGCCTCGTGGTAGCACGTCCAACTCTTGTGGAACCGTAGGTCACTTTCCCTACAAATTCATCTCGTGTGCAATCAAAGTGCACACGAGGCCAACGGTGGTGTAACCGTTGTTTAAATCTTGCGCATTCGTTCATTTGACGAGCTTTACGTGACATATTCACCTCCACCATTTTTGGAATTCTAGACATATGATTCAGCAAAATCTATTGTCCTTTTTGAATTCGTATCCACGCGTGACTTCTCCAAGTCACGTTTCAGCCATTTTTGTAGTCCTTTCAACGGAACACTCCGTGACATCACCCTCCAAGGGAGCGTGACCACCATTTTGGCTCTCGGCCATCTTGTTTATTGGACTACAACCGCCATCTTGGCTCCTCTTTCTTTGTCTCTGACACACACACACACACACACACACACACACACACACACACACACACACACCCATGCTTGTTGGTTATTGATGCTTGAGTTTGTCTTAGTTTAGCTGCTTTGGTTGAGTAATTGATTTTTGTTTATTGAAAGTAATATTGATTTAATCAATTTGCTAACAATAATAAAGTCTATTATATCGTACATAGCAGTTTTCTGTGATTATTTTGTGCATATGTTTTGTAGCATTAGCTGGTTGTGATGGTCAGTGCTCGGATTCATTTCCTTCACTGTTCCTTTAATTGTAAATATTTTACAAATATTTACAATTAAAGTGAACCCTTTTTTGAGACTAATTTTGGTCTGGTTATTGGTCCCTGATTTCAGGGTGGTGCCCCGTTTTTAACGATTTGAAAATCAATTTTATTTATTTTTATTTTATTAATTTTAATAATTATTTTCAATAATTATTAATTCCTAATAACCACACCTGCCCTACCATCCATTCCCAACACCACTGATTAACAAACAACGTGGTCTTCAGTGAATGGCACAGTATTCTGATATTTAAAAGAAGCATTATTCAGGTGCGTTCGCCATGCACATACACTCTAATATAATGATCAGAGAGGCTGCCTTCAGCAAATATCAAGAAACATTTAAGCAGCAAAACTAAAAACTGTAGTAAGAAACTTGATAGGACAGAGGAAACTCTCTCTAACCCTTCTAGAATAAATATTTGTAGACAGCTCTGATGGAGCTCAGGATTTACTGCTTTACTCAAACTATTTCACTGTATGAACCTGAACTGTGTGTGAAGAACCCAGGACTTTTATTAACATTAAATCTTGACCGATTCCTGTTGGGTTAAGCTCCAATTCAGTTCAGTTCAGTCAGGGTTAGTGCAGATCAGTGCAGTCAGGGGCGCAAGATAAAAAAACATGCAAATACAAAAAACCCAAGTACAAAACAAACAGTACAAAAATGTTTCCTGTACATTGAATATACACACAATAAGACAACATAACAATCTCTAAAATCAGTGACCATATCCTTGGTTTTTGTGGCATTTATTGTAGATTGGCTTCATCTCACCATTTGACAAACTCATCTACCACTGGCCCACGCTCAGATTCCTCTTTATAGAGCAGACTGATGATAACTGTATCATTAGTGGATTTCAGGATGTGTCTGTCCACATGCTGGCTTTGACAGTCATTTGTGTAAAGAATGAGGAGACAGGACAGCCCTGAGGAGAGCCGGTGGAAGAGAAGCACCGTTCTGACAGAAAGGGTCTGAGACCTACATGTTAAAAAATCTACAATCCAACTCACAGATTTACATCAAATAAATAAGCATTTTTTTAGCTAAGGCATGTGGCTGAATAGTATTAAACGCAGATGAAAAATCCAGTAATTAAAGTAATGCATGTGTGCCAGGACCTTCTAATTGAGGCATCCTCTATTCCCACTCAAACCCTATATACAAACTGCATAGGGTCTAGATCCTCGCCCACTATTTCCACCAGTTTCCCTTTGACTAGCCTTTCAAATGACTAGGTGACAAGGGATGTCAACGCCACTGGTCTGAAGTCATTTAGCTCCTTAGGGGTTCCACGTTTAGCCACCGGGACGTCGATAGATGCCTTCTATAACTTTGGAAACTCTGACGGAGCTGCTCTGGACAAAACCTCAGCAGTCTCCCTGTGATACCATCTGGCCCGGAGCTCTTATTTGTCTTATTTTTCTGAAGTACTACCTCAACATCATGAGATTCAAACATCAGGTTTGAGTTTGTAAGGGGGGCAGACTGCCTGCATATCATCAAAGTCATGGGTATCAAATCTGAAATAAAAAGTATTTAGTGCTTCAGCTAAGTCTTTGTTGCTATCATAACCTGCAATGCTAACTGGCTGGTTTTGAGTTTTTTGCTGGCCCGTCAGTTTCCTCATTCCGTCCCATGCTGCATTCGGTTTTCCTCAAGCCTATTTTTCTATTGTAACTTGGCCCTCTTTATTTCCGCTCTCTTTGCCTCTTTTTTATCTGTCTCGTCACCTTTAAGGAAGGCCCTTTGTTTTCCATCTAGCACATTTTTCAGGTATTAAGTGACCCACAGCTTGTTATTAGGGTACACTATAACATGCTTCTTAGGAATTACAGAATCGTCACAAAATGTGATATAACCTCATACAGTGTCAGTGAGTTCATCAATATCTGAGGCAAAAGTGCTTGAACACAGACCGATCCGGACAGTCAAAGCATCCCTGTAGTTTAAAAACAGCATCATCACTCCAAACCTTGACTTCTCGTCTTCACTTTCTCCCTCACAAGCGTTGGCCTGTACACAGACGTGAGATAGATGGTGCTGTGGTCAGAGGAACCAAGCGGTGGCCTAAGAGAAGCCTTGTATGCTCCTTTTATGGAACAGTAACACAAGTCCAGAGTCTTATTTTTCCTAGTAGGGAAGGTGATGTACTGGTAAAGATTCACAGATTTATTCAGTTTGCGATTACTAGAATCTCCCACTACCAAGCACGGGCATCAGGGGAAGGGACTGGAGTCTTTGAGTCACCCTGTAGATGGTGTCAGAGGCAAACTGGGTGTTTGCTTTTGGGTGTATAGACAAAATAACTGGGGGAGCTCCCTGGAGAGACAAAATGGACGGACAGAGACAGACAACAATTCTGTTGGCTGTGCACATGGACTCCCTGATGGTGACATTATTGCACCACTGTTGATATATATACACAGACTCCGCCCCCTTGGGATTTCCCCGTAACATTTGTGTCCCTGTCTAGCCTGAGCCATGTCTCACTGAAGGCCATAATGCAGCCATCTCTGTATTCATGTAGATGGACTGTGTTTGCCTGCAACTTGTCGCACTTGTTTCTGAGTGACTGTACATTTGCAAGGATTATAGAGGGGAGCGCCGCAGTTTCTGCCGTTTTAATCTAAGTCGGACTCCTCCTCTTTTCCCATGTCTCTCATCTTTAGCGGAATAATTTCTATCCCATTCATGAGTCTTGTGCTAAGAGATCTCCGTATTTAGATCTCGAATGAAGAACGGGTCCATATGCATGTCCACGCTGCAGGTAATAAATATTGTCCTTATTAGAGACGTATTATTTCACCAACCCATCTCCCGTCCACACATGTAAACATCTGCATTGTAAATCAATAAATTCTGATAAACTTTTAGTTTTCCTTCATAGACACCTGATACTTCTTTTGTCTTTATTATGAACATCTCAGAGCTTTAGTGTCTTATTATCAGAATTATTAATATTTAATCTTTGTCTTAGGTTTAATTAAAAGAATTTGTAGATAAAATATGAACAGAAAGTCTGCTGAGCCCTTTCTTTCCAAAACAAATAAATTATTCTTTTTTTTTTAATGACCCACATGGACTCACACCAGCCTACACCTCCTCCATATTCTAGGTCCAGACTGCTCAGATCCAGATCCAGGTCCAGATCTTAAGTTTTTTCCAGAGATGACTGGAAATCAAAGGTCCAAGGCTGGATTCAAACCAGCAACATTTCAGTCCATGGTCCAGTCTTTGTCTCTCAATCGTCATTACTATCATTACTTTGAAATCTCACCGTCCCTTATAACTGCATTTAATTAATAATCAACGTTCATTAGTTACAGTTCTGCCCAGATGATTCTGGTTCTGTTGATTTTTATAAAACAAGTGAGACAGATACACTGATGGTCACTTACCCTCCACAGGTTTGGTGACGATGCCCGTGACTCCGCCCACAACTCCCTGCAAAGACACTTCCTGTTATTGACCTTCATCACTGATCTCCATTACTGACCTTCATCACTGATCTCCATCACTGACCTTCATCACTGACCTCCATCACTGACCTCACTGACCTTCATCACTGATCTTCATCACTGCCCTCCATCACTGAACATCATCACTGACCTCCATCACTGACCTCACTGATGTCCATCACTGACCTCCATCACTGATCTTCATCACTGACCTCCATCACCGATCATCATCACTGACCTCCATCACTGACCTCACTGATGTCCATCACTGACCTCCATCACTGATCTTCATCACTGACCTCCATCACTGATCTTCATCACTGACCACTATCACTGACTTCCATCACTGATCTTCATCACTGACCTCCATCGCTGATCTTCATCACTGACCACTATCACTGACTTCCATCACTGATCTTCATCACTGACCTCCATCACTGATCTTCATCACTGACCTGCATCACTGACCTTCATCGCTGATCTTCATCACTGACCACTATCACTGACTTCCATCACTGATCTTCATCACTGACCTCCATTGCTGATCTTCATCACTGACCACTATCACTGATCTTCATCACTGACCTTCATCGCTGACCACCATCACTGAACTTCATCACTGATCTTCATCACTGACCTCCATCACTGACCTCCATCGCTGATCTTCATCACTGACCACTATCACTGATCACTATCACTGACCTTCATCACTGACCACTATCACTGACCACTATCACTGACCTTCATCACTTATCTTCATCACTGACCTTCATCACTGATCTTCATCACTGACCTTCATCACTGACCTTCATCACTGACCTTCATCGCTGACCACCATCACTGAACTTCATCACTGAACTTCATCACTGACCTTCATCACTGACCTCCATCACTGACCTCCATCACTGAACTTCATCACTGATCTTCATCACTGACCACCATCACTGACCACCATCACTGACCACCATCACTGACCACCATCACTGACCTTCATCACTGACCTCAGATCAGCACATTGCTGAGTGACTTCGTACCTTCAGCAGTCCTTTTCCTCCTTTAGCCAGACTCTCTCCGAAGTCTTTGGGTGGTCGGTTCATCTCCTCTCGTCGTTTCTGTTGGTACTCTTTATCCATCGTGATGGCCGCCAGACCTTTACCCACAGAGCCCGTGATCCTGGAGACCATACCCGCAGCACCACCTGCAGGACACCAACACATTAGTTTGACTCAAGTGACATCACTCAAGGACATTTATCAGACTTCATACAGCTCCTCTGGACTTAGTTAAGGATTGACACTACTTTAAATTCCACTGCATGTGTAGTGGATCTCATTAACACCTGGAAACACCTGAGGTGGAGAATCACTGGAGTTCAACTGTAAAGTTTCCTTAACTCAAAGAAGTGTTTTAAAATCCCTGCAGCCTAAAAATATTTAATAAAATATTAAAAGAAGAAAATAAAGTAGCTCTTCAGTTTGTTTGTTTGTTTGTTCCTTACCGACGGTGTGACCCAGCAGGCTGCGGACTCCAATCACAAAACCTTCAGCAAACTCCTCCGGACCCTGAACAGCCCCCTGATGAACACACAGCAGTGTCACACGACTACAGATACACAGACTAGAACCAGACCAGAACTTGACCTGAACCAGGTCAATCCAGTCAGTCCAGGTCAACATGTGTCAGCATACATAGCTAACGAGTTATGTGGGCAAAGCCACAATTCGTGGGTCAAAGTTTGCATTTCCACAGAATGAACTGATGTCATCTTTCTGCCACGTTGTGTTGAAGATGTGTTTGTTTCTGACACAGAAAAAGCTGATTTGTGCGTCCGTGGTTGATGTCAGGGTCAGGACAGGTCTACAGGAAATGAATGTAAGTCTATATAAATTACCCAAAAGTGACATGAACCAACACATGTGTTGTGTTACCTGGAAAGGTTCATAGAAGAAGGCCTCCACTCCCTCAGACAGACCTCGGATCAGTCCAAACGGGTTTCCCAGGACGTCAAGACCCAAAACCAGAACATACATCTGCTTCAGGAACTGTAGCCAGAAACAAATATCATCTTACATCAGTTGTTTTCTTGTTGACACCAAAACTGACATTATATGACTCAAAATGGCAACATCAGGACAGAGCACCTCTGAACAAGAACATGATCCAACAGAGGAGAGACAAGAAGAAGAAGAAGTGAAGAAGACTTTAGGATGAAGAGTTCAGGGTTTTGATGGTTACAGTTTTACCTGTTCAGTGTAGTGTCGGACCACCGCCCACATAAGCTTCTCTCTGCGGTAAAACTGGTACTTCACCTCGAAGAAGGCCAGCCTGATGGAGGAAGACAGAAAACACCCGACTCTTACTTTGGACTGAACAAAATACAGTCTGGCTTTTTACTGGAGGTCAGCTACAATCACACTGCTCCACAGACACAGTATGGGAGCGCAGGAAATGATCCTTACATTTTTTTATTTAAAACTATTAGTCTCCCATGTAATTTCCACAAATAACTCACTTGAAGATAAGGTCATCAACGTCGGTCAGTGTTGCTCCGATACTTTTTAGCAGCAGGTTGAGAGACTGAACGGCTGCTACCTCCTGAGCTGAGTCCTCACCGCTGGAGCCGAGAGACAGACTGAGATGGAGCTGAAACATAAAATATAAATGCAGAATTCTGCAGACACATTTTACACGTACACAGAAACACACCAACAAATGCATGTAGAGCAGAATCAGGCAGATACCCACTGATAATTAACATTTAAAAGAGAACGCTCAACTTTTTAACCAGCTGAAATCAGCCAGAGACGCCCTCCACTCCAAAGCCTCCAGACTCAAGAGCTGAGCCCAGAAAAGAGCCCCTATGTCAGCTGGTACTGAGGCTGAATGCCCCCTCTCAGACAGTCTGACCAGCCTCACAACAACACTGCTCTCCAAACACCAATCAGAGGAAAGCACATTATAACACAATGTAAAGAAACCTGCCTGGAACATTGGAAAGAAGAAACTAAAAGCCAAAGTAGATCAGAACGTTATCTCGCCCTAAAAAGAGACGATGAAGAGCAGAACATCTCTCTACTGTCAGAGATAGGAAGCAGAGACAGATGCTCACCAAGTACAGGCTCAGTGACCACAAACTGACCATCCAAACAGGAAGACACAAACAATCACGGCAACCAAAAGACAACACAACATGTGGTCACTGCTGGACAGGTGAGGCTGAGACAGAGATGCACTTTCTCCTACAATGTAAAGCATTCAACGAAAGCAGGAACATTTATTTTAACAAGTTCAACTCTGTAATCTCAGAGTTCAAAGAGCTGAACCACCTCTCAACATTAAAATACTCCTGGGAGAAGGAGACAGGGCACACACACACACACACACACACGCACACACACACACACACTGTATATACTGTATATATAATTAATGTAAATCAATCTTGGTGTTGTGTTTGTGTTATTTGTTGTGTTCTGTCCAAATGTTTAGACAGGTGCTTTGGCAAAATTGTTGTTGAACTTTCATGCCAATAAAGCCCCTTTTGAATTTGAATTTGAAAAATATAAAAACAGAGAGACTGAGATGGAGCTGAAACATAAAATATAAAAAGAGAGACAGACTGAGATGGAGCTGAAAAGGCAGCAGAGTGAACAATTTTTAGGTTCACAGAAGAAGCTTGTAGCTGTATGTCTCCTCACCTTGATGGGTGAGATGTGGAAATGTTCGAAGAAACTGAGTCCTGACGCGTCGGTGAGCGACGCCTCCATCAACTCCGCCTGCAGCAGCTGCAGATCTCTGTCTAGCAGCCGTGACTGAAACACAAACAGCAGCTCCGTCACATGGCTGATCGAGGATCAAAACATTTGAAGAGGCAATGAGGCCAATACAATCTGATCAATAATACAGAAATACAATGGAAGAAAGGACCAACAATAATAAGACAATAACAAAAAAACACATTGGACATGCTGGAAATAAAATGGTGTACTAATAATAACTACGTTTAAAAATGACATTTAAAAGCTGTCTCTGATTCTGCAGCTTCAAGTCTTCAGGCAGAGTTCAGACCTGTTGAACCAGGTCTCCTTTAGTCCTGAACCAGGACCAGCAGAGTCCTGCCTGAGGCTCTAACTTAAAGGAGAGCAGCAATTCAGACATGTAAGTGCATGAAGAGCTTTTTAAAGGAGATAAGTAAAATCTGAAACTGACTGGTAACCAGTGAAAAACACTGAAACAGAGCTGGTCTGGTCCTGTTGTGTTTGTGTCTGTGTTTGGTACCAGCCAATGGCCTGCAATCATTTTTGTCCTGAAATCCTGAATATGAAGAACTACAGTAATGTAAGATGATGTAAAAGCATTAATGACCTTCTGGATATCAGAGAGAACAAAGAACGATCTTCCCTGATGTTCCTCTGTTTTAAATCAAAGGTCACGACAGGCTTGTGACTGCAGGTCTGACATGTGAAAACATGAAGTCAACATGTTTCTGTAAAGTGAGATTAACAGGAACAAAAACTGATTTCAGATTGGTTTTCAGTTCATCACATGAACCCTGTGTGTGTTGGGGAGTTGAACCATCAACCTGCTGCCTTGCTCTACCTTCTGTCTGTCGGCCTGCGGGTCAGCAACAGGTGTCAAGACAGCCAAGATGGCTCCCAGGAAACCCTGATCGATTTTCACTGCCATCTCCTGAACCAGAGCCATGAAGTACCTGAAGTACACAAACAAAGTACTTATTAACGTTCACAGAGATTATGAAGGACACAGCTCCACATCAGAAGGGTCAGCTCCTGCACATCTCTTACCACATTTAAACTGAGTCACTTCACCCGGGTCACCGCTCTGCTACAGGGGAACATGTTCAACACATGATGCAGCAACGTGCTCCAACAGAACAGTGTTCGGGAGGTGACCAAAACAGAGAAGCTAACAGCTGTTAGCTTGTTTAGGTTTGTACCGCTCGCGACCAGGTTAGTAATAAGTTGCTATGTTCAGTGTGTAGGTTGGGAGCTCGCAGCTTGTTCTTGTTTCCCAGCAACAGGGATTTAAAAAGACAGTAACGCACAGATAGTGGAAGGACAGTCTACACTCAGTGAGTCACACTAGGACTGAGGAACCCAACTGACTCGTCCTCCATTGACGAGACAGAGCTGAAGGACTTGAGAGAAGACTTGTCCATTTCTGCAGGTTCACCAGGTTAGGTGACTAGAGCTCATTTTAAACTGGTTAGAGCTCATTTTAAACTGGTTATGACTCATTTTAAACTGGTTATAGCTCACTTTAACTGGTTTCCAATCACTCATGTTAAACTGGATGTTACTCACTTGAACTGCATGACGCTGCTGTGCTGGTTGAACCTAGTGATGATGGACACGTCGATGAACGGCTTCGGCTCTGTGGAGGCAGAGTTTAGACTTAAAGATCAAACTGAAACACAGAAACTTTTCAAAGAATTAATCCTTACACGTCTTTATCAAACATTTTTTGTTATTCAGAGCAGCAGAACCTGACGCCGCTGCTCAGACCATCAGTCCCAGTTTGAATCACATCAAAGACTCTTAAAATCTTTTGCTCTGGAGAAAAACACTTTTATGATTTAATGTTAAACAAAACTGGATGAAGGAAACAGGTGGTAAATCTTATTGGTGACAGACTTTCAGCTCCTGGAGTTAAGACGCTGAACAGGTGAGATCAAACATGAGAAGCAGGTAATAATGAAGACCCACCTGAGTCCAGAGCGATGGATTTTGGAGGAGGAACAGGATGAAAGACGATGGGGAAGATGGCACCTGGCAGCTGGTTATCTACCTGCACACAAAAACCACGTCAGCCATTCAGGAGAGTGTTTCTAAAGGTGTGTATGTGTTCAGGTGTGTGTTTACCTGCAGCCAGTGCAGCTGGGCCCTCAGGCTGCGCTGGTGCAGCGACTGTTTGAACTCCACCTGGATCCCAGACAGGAAGTTCCTCCTCACCGGGCAGGAATACGGTTGACGCATCATCATGGTGGCTCGGCTGAGGTTCACCTGACGACCAGTGACATCACACACTCTCACCAGCTCTTATTGTGTTTACATTGTGTGTTTGGTGTGTGAGTATGTGTTGACCTCTGACCTCCAGGTTGGTCTCCAGTTTGACCCAGCCCCCCTCAGTCTTCCCGCTCAGCTGACTCTGGTAAGTTTTCTCCAGCAGATTGATGTTTTTCTGACTGAACGGCTTCCAACGATTCTTTGGCTTCATCTCCCAGACCACACCTGAGCTGTAGCACACACACACACACACACCTGAGCTGTAAAACACACACCTGATCTGTAGCACACACACACACACACACACCTGAGCTGTAAAACACACACCTGATCTGTAGCACACACACTAACACACACACACACCTGAGCTGTAAAACACACACCTGATCTGTAGCACACACACTAACACACACACACACCTGAGCTGTAAAACACACACCTGAGCTGTAACACACACAGACACACACCTGAGCTGTAACACACCCCCACACACACACACACACCTGAGCTAACGTGTTACCTGGTGATGATGTGTTCACCTGGCGACGCGTTCACCTGGTGATGACGCGTTCACCTGGTGACAGGGGCGGGCTGGCTATAGGGAGGTTCGGGAGTATTCCCGAACGGACGGTCTGTTCCAGGCCGAACTGGCCGGTGGTCGGAACGTTTTTTTTACCCCATAAAACGGCCGCAGGTGGCACAGAGCGGAACGTCAGACTGGGTCAATCTAATATTTTGCATATTAAGGGGGGATACGAGCTGCCCCTCCCAACTTGAGCTGATCCTTGTTTCTATTGAAATGTGATTGGCTCAGCTGCTCAGTCAGTCATTAAACCGTTATTTTCCTGTTTAAAAAAAAGAAAAAAAAGAAAGAGGAGCGGGATTAATTCAAATTAGCAAACATGCTAAAAAGAAAGAAGCCGGAGAAAGAGATGGGTGGAGCAGAAAAATTAAGGGCAAAAAAGAAAAAAAGGTTAATACAGGATGCAGCCAAATGCGCCAAATTAACAGAGCTTTTCCGTGGTGGAGGGGCGAAGGTCAGCGCGGCTAGTGTCAGCCAGGCCAGTGACGACACGGGACCCAGCAGCTTCGGGCAGACAATCAATGCGGTATGTCGGGCTGCGTCGGGTCGGGTTGTAATTTTCAGGCCCATTGAGAACTCTAGTTTGTGTTTTGGATGTCTTCAGGGCACACAGAACTAGGCTTTCCACCGATATTTTGCATTTTATGCAATTTGTGAGATCGGCCGTAATGTTTTTTTTGTTGTTTTTTTTTAATCTTTATTGACAATAGATCGCCCGTAATGTCTTAATTCACCGATCCGATCAATGACGTCATTGTCCTGCAAATAAAGTATTCGTGTTAAAATTACGGTTCCACGTTCGTCCGTCATGCGATCGGATAAAAGGCCTCTCCAAACCAAGCTCCCAGGCTGAATTTCCATCCCAGCCCGCCCCTGCATGGTGACGACGCGTTCATCTGGTGACAACGCGTTCATCTGGTGACGACGCGTTCATCTGGTGACGACGCTTTCACCTTGAGGTGACGCATTCACCTGGTGATGATATGTTCACCTGGTGATGATATGTTCACCTGGTGACATGTTCACCTGGTGACGTGTTACCTGGTGATGCCGATGTATGCGATCTCCTGCCGGCCGGTGTTGTTGATCAGAGACAGTCCGAGGTTTTGTAGCGACACCTTCACTTCCTGTTGGAACTGTTCCAGCTCCTCAGCCTGCCGAGCCTTCGTCACCACAGCAACATCCTCTGTGAACAGCAGCACCCGCTGACGTCCATCCAGGAAGGAGACCCAGTGGACCTGAGACAGGCTGTCATAGGAGAACTGACCCATCTGGTCCTGAACCACACAGAGACATGCTGACTGTCAGGGGAGGACTGAGGGATTCTGGGGTGTTTTCATTTTTAAAAGCTCCACATAATAACATTGTTTTTATCATTTTTATCTGGTTATAAATTAATTGATGCTGACATGTTTTCAGAAAGCTTCCTGTCTCCACATCTCGCTCACACTGGTTCTATTCTTGGTCTTCTACTTTTTCAATTCATTCAAAGCGTTTGTCCAGTTACTGTACTGATCTAGATTATGAAAATAAAAATGATAGATCACAAACCAACAGACAGAGTACGTTCATGCTGAGGCTGTGATTTTACATCACATTTCTTTGTCACACTCAAGTTCTTTGGAACAGTTTTTGCAGTTTTTGTTGTTGATGTTTTGCGATCTCGCACTTCTTGGTTAACAACATGGTGTCCCACCTTCAGCAGATCCAGCTCTCCAGAATGTTCCATGCAGCTCCAGCTGAGTGTTCGGACGCTTGCCGGGTCGTCCCACGCAAACAGCCGAGCCTCGCCGGGGTTCAGCTGGTGAACTGCCGCCGAGCCGCTGAGCAAAAAACAGAGAGAGGGGAGATGGTTCCCATTATACGATTTCATCGTACAGTGATTCAACTTCAACACGACTCATCATCATGATGTGTAAACATGTGCTGACAAACCTCCTGGAGCCAGGCATGGGAGGGGAGCTCCCACAAAAAATTTAAAAAACTCAAAGGATGTGAAATGTTTGTGTGTGTGTGTTTGTGTGTGTGCATGTGTGCATGCGTACGTGTGTGCGTGTGTGCGTGTGTGTCGGTGTGTGTGTGTGTGTGTGCGTGCGTGCGTGTGTGTGCTGACCTCTGCTTGTAGCTGATGGTGACCCAGGGTGTGTGGTTGAGCAGCAGAGCCGGAGCTGCTCCTTCATAATAATCTGTGAAGCCGATGATGGTGGAGAGATCAGAGATGTTGACATCCACAATGATCCCACCGCACTGAAAACACACACACACACACACACACACACACACACGTAAGAGGCCCTGAAATGTACCAAACTCAGATACTAGCGTCAGCTGATGTGATTGGTCGAGCAGACACTGACCATGTCGAGGCTCAGAAGCGTGCCGTTGTCCTGGCGGTTAAAAAAGAAGAACTTGGAAGTGGATTCAGATCCGACCACACGGACACACAACTTCCCTGAAGGGTTCTCGGGCCACAGAGGGAGACACTGCAGAACCACAACAACACATCAACAACCACACAACGTAAATCTTGGTATTCTGAGCTGCTGCTCTGTAAGACTGCAGATATAAACCAGAGAGCAGGAAACACTGGACAGGAAGACCTGCTGGGCCACAGTCCTCTGGTGCCATCAGTTTGGTCTGTGGAATGGCTCTAAATACTACAGTACCCATGAGCCTAAGCAGCTGTGACTATGGAGATGCCTCCATTGAGACAGTTCCGTCAGCACCGCAGCTACTAAACTCATTCAAAATCTACAGTCTGAAGCTCTCTGATTGGACAGTTCTCACAGCAACGCTCTCTGGGAGGTGTAGTGTGTAGTGTAGTGTCCCACAGACAGACTCAGGCTGAGTCAGGAGTCATATTCACCTCTGTGGAGGAGATGTAGTGCCACCTGGTGGAGGTCTGGCTGGTGACTTCTCCCACCTCCAGCTCGTACGACGACTTGTTCACCAGATTGTAGAAAGGACTCATGGTGACGATCCTGGTCAGGTTAAAACTGCTCATCTGGATACTAACTCCCACCTGGACAAACAAAGAAGAGCTGTGAAGCCAGCGGGCTATTCACAATTTCAAAGATGAAAAGAAATTTGTGGCATTTTTGTAGGAAATTAGAAAAACATGAATCTTCTATCAAAATTGTTTGCCTTCATTTTCCCTCAATCAACTTATCTATGAATCGACTGCTTCAGCTTCACCTTCCTCTTGACTCGACCACACAGTCTTCGTCATCTGCTCAGTTTTCATGGAAACTGTATGTTTTACATGTCACAGCTGGCTTGGAGATTATAATTTAGGTTTTTAAATAGTTAAATGACCAAAATGACCAAAATCTTTTATCTGAACAGAGGCGGGTTTTTAGTTACCAGGAAGTCCATGTTGTTGGTGGGACAGCGGACACAGCCGTAACTTCCCACCGTGTCCAGAGAGAAAGCATCAGACCAGGAGCTGGTGGAGACACACAACTGGAGCTGCAACAAACAGCAACACACAAGTTTTTGTTCAGCGGCTCAAGGAAAAAATAAATCAGTACAAACCCAAATGTTTTGTAGGACCTACATAAAAAGTTTACTCTGAAGGTAAAGACAAGAAATTTGGCTCAAGACACACAAATTTGGATGCAAACCCAAAAGTTTGGTGGAACCCAAAATATTTTGAGGGAAAGGATGTGTTTGTCCTGACAGTGGCGCTGGACGAGAGGTCATGTGATCATTGGAGTCTGAAGTTTTATTAACAGACGAACATATCTGAACCTGTCCAGGTGTTTTCTCACCTTGCTCTTGCTGAACAAGTTCTTCTTCCTAAAGGAGAACAGGATGATGTCTCGGCAGTCGGCCGGGTGTTTGACGTTGACGTCCTCAGCTCGGTACTGCAGCACTCGAGACGTCTTGTTGATGATCCAGTACGGGCTGAAGAGGGACAGCAATAGGCGGCTTGCTGTCCTCGTCATGTGAACGCTCACGTCCAGAGTCATGCTGGTGTCTGAGTCGCAGGTGAGACACACGGCGAAGAACTCTGGCATTTCCTGTTCGATACGAATGTGTCCGTGCCAGTCGCGGCCCTGATACCTCATCAGCACCAGCGACATGATCTCACCTGAGACACGAGCGTTCAGGAGGTCTGACGTGCTTCCTTCCTGAAGCTCGTAAGAGTCTGCTGAGCTCTGAGGAGACAAGACCACATCAGACCACATCAGAACTCATCAGTTCAGACCAGACCACATCAGACCTGATCAGATCACATCAGACCTCATCAGGCCACATCAGTTCAGACAAGATCAGATCAGACCTGATGAGACCAGATCAGACCAGACCACATCAGATTCCATTAGGTGCAGAAGACATAAATCTTAAGACTGACTAGTTCGTTTGTATAAATAATGAAGAGAAATTAATTTTGTGGATCATCTCACAGATTTGATTCTGATTCACATAAATTAACAAAAATCAATAAACTTGTTTCTATATAAAGATTTTGTATTGACCCTTTAATGTTATTTGTTTTTGTCTCTATTTGTTCTGGTTTCTGTGGTGTACCTCCATCATGTAGCGGACAGTGTAGGGTAGCAGGTTGCGTAGCGTGGCCACGGGGTGGAGGTGGATGACGTAGGCGGGGTCCCAGTCCTCCTCTCCGTGGCTGGCGATGTGTCGCAGGTCGTCAGGGACGGCCAGCGTGCTGACCATGAGTGGCAGCAGGCTGCTGTCGGCCGCTGGACACTGAAGCACCGAACGCACCTCAGAGCTGCGGTGCACCTGCTCCTTCCACGCGACGCAGGTGGAGGACGGGCTGTACTGACCATCCAGACATCCCGCTGGACGCACAAATAACTGACATCTGGAGGTAGAGGGGATAAAACTCCACTGTCAACATCATTTGTACACCTGGAGCAACACCTGGAGCTGAACACCAGAGGAGCTACAGACCAACAGTGAGAACACTGAAACTAAACATGCTATAGAAACTCTGGTTACAAGGTTGACGGACAGATATCAACCAGAAACAAACATGAAGCACTGACTGAAATCAGACATGAAAACACTGACAGTGCTGCATGCTAACCAACAAACACTTAGTTCCCTCGTGCCTCTGAGCAGGGCAGTGTGAGTCTACCTGTATGTTTCTAAGGCGATGTGAAACTCTCTCTCTGGTTCGGCCTGTCCCACGCTCTGCAGGCTCCTGGATGTTGGACAGTACTTCATGATGGTGAACGGCACAGAGAAGTGATTCTTTATCTGGAAACACAGTGAGAAAGAAGCCGTCCTGCTGTCAGTTCATGCTGTCACAGGAATGTATGCTGAGGTTTGTGAGTGCTTGGGAGTCAGACCTGCAGTGGCGAGCGGACAGTGATGACCTTATTGCCATCTGCAGCGTCGATCTGCAGCAGCACAGAAACCGCTTCCTGCAGCATCGGACCGCGGATGTTGTAGAGGCGGCGACCCGGTTTGTCCACAGCAATGTTGGAGATCTCACTGTATCCGGAGGGAACTGCGGGTTCAGAGACACATCAGCCACCTTTAATGTTAATTCACACGTCATCATTTACGGGTCTACAGGTTCTTCTGTTGGACAGTTTCCATAACCAGATATTAACACTGTCTTGGTCAGCGCTGTCACTCAGTGCTAATGGAATGGTACTGATCTATTATCTACCAGTGGTGTATGCTAAGTGTTAGCATGAACTCTGCTTCCAAACAACATATTCTGCTGAGCGAGAAAACAGATCAGAGCTGTTGCTTGTCTGTTCCTTCTACATGTAACAGGATGAGACTGTAGTGACAGTGAGGCGTTCTGACCGATGGTGAGGTTGAACAGGCCGCTCTCTTGACGTTGAAGCGCTGACAGTTTTCCTTGTGACGACGGTTTGAACATGGAGTGTTCCAGGTCCATGCTCTGATCCACAGGCAGCTCGTGTAGTTTTCCTTGTGCTGCTGGACCCACCGGCCTCAGGTTGGCGCTGTGCTGCACGATGAGAGGAATCCCGAGAGAGTTTCTGATGGTGAAGGGGGCCTTCTCCTTCAGAGAGTAGTCGAAGGTGGAGGCGGTGCCCTCAGAGAATGCCTGATCAAAACAATGTTAGCGGTTGGCGTTGGTTGTTTCTGCTGCACAAAAACTCATATTTTCGCTTTCTGATAAAGGCTGTAGAAGATGTGGTGCCGTGTTGTACCTTAGCGAGGTTGTGCAGGACGTTGAGGCTGCACTGAGAGACGGTGATGTTCATGGTGTCTTTGGAGCAGATGTTGATGGCTGTGCGAGGTTCTGGAAGAATGACAAAGTCATCCCCGTGGATGGGACTCTTGTCCTGGACCGGGTTGTTCTTCATCTGAAGGAATGAGGACAAAAAGAAGAGATTTTTCATCAAATGTTTTCTCCCCTGATTCGTCCTCCTGGATCCGTATTCTTATATTTTACAATCATACAGTATATCTATTTTTTAGAGATGTTCAGATACCTGAACATGTGTATCGGCCGGTACTAAGTAAAGATCTGATACCAGTGCTTAGAAAAGAAAAAAAGAAAGATATGCATCCATTTTATCCTGGTTAAACTTTAGAGTTGATTATTTTGGATCCCTCGACATGGCATATTTCTGTCACCCAAGGACAAATGTGAGTTTGTTGACATGTGCTTGGTGATATTACATACTGGCCCATAAAAATATGTTGAATTCAGGTGAAAACCAACCCATTTAAATGTCATCATAATTCATATCATAATTTGTGATTATTTTGTTGGTCTCTTCTGTACACATGACATCTGTGTGTCTTGAAGAGCTGTCACTCCTCTGGTGTTTCAACAGATTTACCTCAAGCTCCAGGTTCCACCTGCGTCTGCCGCTGTCGACTCGTTCAATCAGAGGCTCCCACACTGCATGGATCTCATTAAAGTAGTTCATCTACACACACACACACACACACACACACACACACACACACACACAAAACAGTGTCAACATTATAAACCATTCATGATCAACATGTTTATTTGTTTCAGTCACCACAGCAGCTGCAGCTTCAAATTGAGTTTTAGGTTTTCACTGACTCTGATGAAGTCAAAGTTCACAGTGACAGAAACATCTCCAGCCAAACAACGCAAGTCAGATGCTAAGTCAAGTTTTCTAAGATCGGTTGAACATGAATTTAATGTTAGGTTAGGTCACGTGTGAAGGACAGGATCAGGTGTGAAGGACAGGTTCATGATCAAGGGTGAAGGACAGGATCAGGTTCAGGTGTGAAGGACAGGGTCAGGTTCAGGCGAGAAGGACAGGGTCAGGATCAGGTGTGAAGGACAGGATCAGGTGTGAAGGACAGGTTCATGATCAAGGATGAAGGACAGGTTCATGATCAGGGGTGAAGGACAGGGTCAGGTTCAGGTGAGAAGGACAGGGTCAGGTTCAGGCGAGAAGGACAGGGTCAGGATCAGGTGTGAAGGACAGGATCAGGTGTGAAGGACAGGTTCATGATCAAGGGTGAAGGACAGGTTCATGATCAGGGGTGAAGGACAGGTTCATGATCAGGGGTGAAGGACAGGTTCATGTTCAAGGGTGAAGGACAGGTTCATGATCAAGGGTGAAGGACAGGTTCATGATCAGGGGTCAAGGACAGGTTCATGACCAGGGGTGAAGGACAGGTTCATGACCAGGGGTGAAGGACAGGTTCATGACCAGGGGTGAAGGACAGGTTCAGGATCAGTTCTCACCTCCAGCGTCATGTCAGCTCTCAGCTGCAGAAGAGACGACCAGTTTTTTGCTGACCCATTGAAGGAGGACTCAGCCAGCAGCAGAGGGATAGTCCGATGACCCAAACCAGATTCCAGAGTCAACTGGACCACCTGTG
Organism: Pagrus major; assembly: GCF_040436345.1. Lineage (NCBI taxonomy): Eukaryota > Metazoa > Chordata > Actinopteri > Spariformes > Sparidae > Pagrus > Pagrus major. The sequence continues at coordinate 39,928,546 of NC_133218.1, read as the reverse complement.
GGACAACAACTCCTTGTCAGCTGCAAAAAGACGTGACCACCTTTCAGAATGAAATATTAGGAGGAGCTGAAATGTCGTACCTTGACCTCTGCAGCAAAGCTCTCACCCTGGTTGCGTCCGTCTGGCTCTCCGAAGCTCTCGGTGACCTCGGCGGCCTGGTCAACCCCCAGGAACCAATAGTTACAGCTGTAGATGTTCATGACTGACCAGAGGTCATTGACCTTCGAGTTGGACTCCTGCGTCTGCTCGTCACGCTGCTTTGTCGTCATGGCGGCTGTTATAGTCATCACAGTGTTGAGGATGAACGGAGAGATCTGTAGGACAAACTGATGATGAGCTCACTGACCATCTGTTTACCAGCTGGACCCTCACCTGTCATTTGTCACTTGCTGTTGGATTGTTCAGTTCAGTAGACCCATAAATACATTTTTACAAAATGTGACACATGAATGTACCTTGACAATGACTTCCTCCACCGTTACAGAGCCATTTAGTGGCTGGTTGGGCTGAGTTTTTGTTTCCAGGGCAACCGAGCAGGGTCGCAACACCTATTGAACGGAGTCAGACAGACTGGTGAGTCAACAGTTTGAGCTGCAGGTGAAGACATGTTAATGTCACCTCCTGCAGCTCGGGAGGAGAATCTGCAGTCTGGACAACATGTACCTGCTGCTGTGTCCCCACATGTGACCTGCTGCTGTGTCCCCACCTGTGACCTGCTGCTGTGTCCCCACATGTGACCTGCTGCTGTGTCCCCACATGTGACCTGCTGCTGTGTCCCCACATTTGACCTGCTGCTGTGTCCCCACATGTGACCTGTTGCTGTGTCCCCACATGTGACCTGCTGCTGTGTCCCCACATTATCTTGCTGCTGTGTCCCCACATGTATCCTGGTGCTGTGTCCCCACATGTGACCTGCTGCTGTGTCCCCACATGTATCCTGGTGCTGTGTCCCCACATGTGACCTGCTGCTGTGTCCCCACATGTATCCTGCTGCTGTGTCCCCACATGTATCCTGCTGCTGTGTCCCCATATGTATCCTGCTGCTGTGTCCCCACATGTGACCTGCTGCTGTGTCCCCACATTTTCCTATCTTGCTGCTGTGTCCCCACATATATCCTGCTTCTGTGTCCCCACATTATCCTGCTGCTGTGTCCCCACATATGATCTGCTGCTGTGTCCCCATGTGTGACCTTCTGCTGTGTCCCCACATGTATCATGCTGCTGTGTCCCCATATGTATCCTGCTGCTGTGTCCCCACATGTGACCTGCTGCTGTGTCCCCATATGTATCCTGCTGCTGTGTCCCCACATGTGACCTGCTGCTGTGTCCCCACATTTTCCTATCTTGCTGCTGTGTCCCCACATATATCCTGCTTCTGTGTCCCCACATTATCCTGCTGCTGTGTCCCCACATATGATCTGCTGCTGTGTCCCCATGTGTGACCTTCTGCTGTGTCCCCACATGTATCCTGCTTCCGTGTCCCCACATGATCCTGCTACTGTGTCTCCACATGTATCCTACTGCTGTGTCCCCACATTATCCTGTTGCTGTGTCCCCACATGTGACCTGCTGCTGTGTCCCCACATGTGGTCATGTGATCTTACAGTGGTGACAGCCTTGGCCTCATTGTCTCGGATGAAGGGGCAGGCAAGGACCTTGAGCTCTCTCAGGTTGGCTCTCATGTTCTGTGTCCCATCGTCCTCAATTTGCAGGGTGAAGTCACACTGAAACGAGGCCACGAGGGCAGGGGCGTCAGCCTTCATCAGACTGGCCACAAACACCACCTCCGGGTCCACGACCACAGCCCGAACACGAGTCCTAACTGTTGGTGCTGCAGAGAGAAGATGAGATGTATTCAACATGTCAGAATAGGTTAGATCCTACTGTAGTTTCTATTTCTGTTTATTTAGTTTGTCTGAATCTTAATTCTTAATTATTGTTATGATAAATAATAAAGAGAAACACAACTCTTCAGGTAACTCTAAGTTCTGTATTGAAGTCAACAGTTTGTTGAAGACGTTTCACGTCTCATCCAAGAGGATCTTCACTTCAAACTAACTGGAGGAGCTGCAGGCTTTAAACTTTGTGTGGGAGTGTCCTTACAGAATATGGTGGTGTGCTTACGGAGTGTGGGAGTGTCCTTGTGTAGTATGGGAGTTTCCTTACAGAATATGGGAGTGTTCTTACATGGTGTGGGAGTGTCCTTACAGACTATGGTGGTGCCCTTACGGAGTGTGGGAGTCTCCTTATGTAGTGTGGGAGTGTCCTTACATAATGTAGGAGTGTCCTTACAGAGTCGTTAAGGACACGTGTGAGCTCTGAGTTTCAGAGTCGTGAGGGCCACTTGTGGGTTGTTGACCCAACTGGCCTTCATGTGGGTTGTAAAGTCTAGGTGAGCCCAGGTGCATAACATGACCTGGATGAGTGAGAACCTTCATCAACCCAGAGAACTGTGTGTCACAGACAGTCTGTCTGTTCTGTCTGTAACTGTTGCCTTTCAGCTGAATTATCCACAAACATGCACATGATTCACCTGCTGATCTGAGCGTCAGTTGAAGCAGACATCATCAGTAATTGGATACTTCAAAAGGACTAAACTGAGATTTACTTAACATTTTAAATCTATTTTACCTCAGTGGTTTCCAACCTCATACCACACCTACGACCAACCTTCTTAGATCAATTTAAAGCATTAGTATTTGTAAGACAAAGTAAAGATTAGAACAAATTCTCAGAAAACTGAGCCTGATTCTGTGCAGCAGATTCTGTTAATCATCTCACAGCTCAGATGTGACTGTCCTGACCCTGTATCACTGTAGTAAATGTTACTTATTCACTGTGATTTTTTTTTTTATTTTGCTTTGTTTTTAATGTTGCTTTTTGTTAGATATAGGCAGACCAGCCCTCCCTTTCTGTTGGTTTCTGGGTCTCACCAGTCTTGGCGTCGGCTCGCGGCTCGGTGGTCTGTCTCAGCGGCAGTCTGTCGCTCGCTGCAGAGGTTGGATATGAACTCTGTGGCAGAGCCTGCAGGAAGAAATCTGTGACGGCCATCAGAAACTCCACGCTGGCACACACGTTGAGTTTCTGCAGAACAGCCACCACCTCCCGCTCTCCAGCGCTCTGGCGATACGTCACGTCGATCATCGCCTCAGAGCTCTGCTCATCTCTCCGGCCGACCATCCTGCAGAAACACAAGAGAGTTAACACAGGCTTCTCTGAGACTGAGACCATAATCAATATCATTAAACATTGATAAACAAAAGATTTACAGCTGTCACTACAAACTACCTGATTTTAACCTAAATGTATCCAGAAGAGAATTCATATATGAAAGTAATTCTACATATTTTGTTGAAGAGATTTATTCTAAAGCCCAAAATACAAGTTTCACATATTTTGCTGTAAAGTGAGGTTTGCTGTAGTAAAACTGTTGAGGATTATTTAGTGAACAGATGTTCTGTTCTGACCAACACAAAAAATGTGAAGTTAAAGAACCACAAGGTGTCAGCAGAGGTCTGGAGTCAATCAACTTGCAACCAAACTAACACTCTGAAGAAGAAGAGAACAGAGGAGGAGTTGTCTCTTCTGGACATTTCTTCTTCTCTTCCTGAATAAACTAAGATTCATCAGACACACTCTCAGACAGGCTGAGAGAAAGCAGAGGTCGTGTTACCGTGAGGTCACCCTCTCCATGCCCATCCTCAGGTCGTCCAGAGTGCAGGCGGTGAGGATCGTGGTCACCTCCATGCTGCCGTTGGTCAGGATCCTCCCTGAAGTCTTCAGGAGGTGGAGGGTGAACTCACCCAGTCTGAGGTTCTCCTGGTGCTGCAGGTCTGACGGCTGCACACAACAAGAACAACAATCAGACACAAGGTCCAACAACCAGAGGGCTGATCCGGAACCAGCTGATCCTGGACCAGCTGATCCTGAACCAGCTGATCCTGGATCCTGGACCAGCTGATCCTGAACCAACTGATCCTGTTTGAGGTGATTTAGGCCGTCTTTAGGATCGGTCGGAACTTTAGGATTTTCGTTTTCAAAATTAATCCAAAAATGAAATGGCATTTATCCTGAAGAATAGAAAACGGATCGATGATAAAGTCTTATGATCACAGTTCATCACTTCAATCAACTGAGACCTGGAAGCCCTTGTTTTGTTTTTTTCGGTCACCTTACAGGACCTGCTCATGATGATAATTACATATTCTTACATTCACTGTTTAAAAAAAGAGTTTTAAAAATATGTTTCTTTATCTAGCTGCTTTCTTAACAAATAGAGACCAAAAAGCAAAAGCCGTGTTTCCAACCAAAGCACTGTTGGGACCCACAGATGAAGTCATTCATTGTGGATTTCAAAATGGACTCTGAACTGAACTCAGTGTCCCAGAATTCCCCATTGTTCACACCTAGGTGCAAAATTCAGCTTTGAGCTACTATTGGTCAGGGTGGCAGAACCCCCTCTCATCAGAGAGTCAAAACTCCAGCGCCTCTCTTCTCCTCAAGCCTCTCTTACTCTAACTCCCTCCACTCCTTCGACTTCTTATCCTCAAGGGTTCCTCTCCATTTCCCCCCCACAGGGCTGCCTGCCCTCAAGATCTCTTCTTCTGGGCCTAACAGCTGTGGAGAGCTGCAAGCTGCATTTGCAGCAGGCCCAAAGAACTTCTCCTCACTGCAGCGACACGAGGTTCTGCCAGTGTTCCTGATCAGTTAGCACCAGCAGCTGTGACACAAAGCTTGCCAGCTAACTTCACAATCTAAGGAACACCAAGCAAGTTAGCACCGAGCTGCTATCCCTGCAAAGGAAAGGAGCGAAATGTTTCCTCCTCTGCCGACTTTCATCCGTCCTTGCACAGCAAGAACAGCATTCAACACTGGAATCCCAACGTTCTCGCACAGGACTTTAAACTCTGGTTAATGTAACGCATGTGTGTTCAATTTATGTGTGTCCACTGTTTGAGTGTTATTGTGATCTCAGGTCAGGTTATTGGTAGTTTGCTTTCCTAGACGGCTAATTCAACATTAGTCGAATGACGCTTCACACAGACTCAGGGTCTTTGCATGCAACTAACCATCTTCTATAACCTGGCATCACGTCACACACACACACACACACACACACCTGTATATAGTACATGTTAGTTAGTGTGTTTTCATCTTTGTGTTAAATAAAATACTTTTGAACCTTCATTTTGTCTATTTAATATTGTACAAGAGTGAATGTTGCCGACTTCGACTCTGTCAAGAACTCCAAAATCCTTCGACCATCACAGCTGTTATGGTAATATTGGTTGTAGTTATTAAATTAATTATTAATCAGAGTTACAAACAGTTTAGTACCTTTTCTGAGACTGATTTGGTGAATTGGCTCTTTTCCCTTCTTCAAGGGTGGTTCCCCGAGGTAATCTAATGTAAATTGGATCTTATTATTAATCGTAATTAATAATTATCCCTGATAATCATTAATTATTATTGATAGCCAAATTTAACCCAAAACTCCCTGTTACTGTTGCATTAAGCACTACATTATGGTGCCTCGTGTGATGTGAGCACAACAGCACCCAGGAGCTAGTTTAGCAAGAATTAAAAGGTTCCTTCAACCTGTGATTGCCCGTGTTTCCACCACCGTCTAAAGACTGCAAAGATTTGACAAATTAGTCTGCTGACGTATGAAAAAGTGAGTGCTGATGGTGATCATTTTGTGCACAACGATACAAGAATGATCTTTAAACCCATCTGATTAATGCTTTTTATGTTACTCCATGTTACAAAAACACATCTAAGAGAGCTCCAGAATTGAGTCTCCTGTTGTCTTGAGCCTGAGGAGAAGAATGACCATCAAACCCTGATCAGAGGACCTCACATCACTACTGCTGATGGAGCTCTTTAATGTCATGAACTTCTGGTTTGTCAGCATTTAGTTAGAGAAAATTATCTAACATCAAAAGTTTTTTGGAGTTGAGGCAACAACAGTTGAGTTTGAGACATTTTGGAGGCTTTTATAGTAAGACAGATAGTAGAAAGTAAACTTGTAGATGGGTGGATTTCCACACATGCTCAACTCATTTCACTTAAAACAGTGACATTATCCAGGAGGAAGAGCTGATCGCAGGAGCCAATCAGCTCTGAGTAGGAGAAACTTTATATGTGCCTGAAAGGCAGAATCCACCATCAGTGTTGGACATAAGAACGTCATGAAGAGCAGACAGACAGTTCAGGATGACACTCGTGTCCTGTTGACATAATAAAGAATCCAAAATCAAAAGAAAAGTAAAAAAGCTGCTGACTTGTCTTTCATCAATCTTCCACGAGTTTCCTCATCGAAACATCAGGAGGAAATGCACACAGAACTTTCCAGAACACTGAGAAAACCTAATCAGGAGTCTGCTTAAACCCATCAGCAGCTGTTCTTTATGTTCTGACTCACCTGGTTTGGGTCATTGTTGTACAGAACCAGTCCAAGAGACTCAATGTTGAAGTTAAACTTCATGGTCTCCAGAGCTCCGTCCTCCTCTTCCTCGCTGATTGCAGTCGGCTTCCCAACATCACCTGAGCTCGTGAGTTATATTCAAGATTAATAATTAAGGTTAATAACACACATCATATCAACACAACACTGAAAGATCAAAAAACATCACAATTATAAAACTGATCTCATCAGTGACATCAGCTGGGAGACAGAAGCTGAATCAACATAAATATGTGAATATGAATCTGTCAGACCTGTCGGGGGGCCTCCGGCTGCTTGCAGCTGCACGCCGGCCTCCTGTCTCAGGGCGGCGGGCTCCAGACCGCTGGCCTCTCCCAGATTCTCCATCAGGATCCTCAGCAGCACCTTCAGGTCGTCCTGACTGAGCTCCACCTACAGACGGAGCACAGACACTGCACTCATTACAGACACGAACACTGACCTGGTGATTACATACAGCTGTGACATAATGTCAAGACCTCTACAGACTCAGGTCACTTCAGTAACGATCCTCTAGGAGGTTAAAGGAACAGTACAACATACCTGTGTCAATAAATACAGCAGTATATTTACATTAAAGAGTGATGTAATGCGTCAGAGACTCGGTTAAAATAGAAACCACGTTTAAAGATCATGGAGCGGATCGACTCCAGCAGCGACTATGCAGCAGGATTTCATGGGCGTTGATGTGCAGGGCAAAGCTCTGGTCATCAGGCCGATGGTGAACGTAGATACGAAGTTTTTTCAGATGGAAAAAGGTTCAGAAACAGATTTCAGTAATTGAAGGTTTGTAGTCATTGGACCTGCCAGTCGGCCAGAAACACGTCCTATAACAATCATCTCTTCAAATCTGACCGGCAGTCATCACAACCCTGATCCTGATCACGATGTCTAAAGCGTCTCCACGGGTCAGATCACTACAGACGACACAGACACTAGTGATGCTACACTTCAACACTACAGGAGAGGACTGTCCTCAGAGAGAACTGTACCTTCGGTGGTGTACATGTTAACTGGTTGCAAAAACAAAAGCAGAGGAGTTAGAAACAGAAAACAATGAGTCAGTGGTTATACTGGTCTTTGAATGTGGAATGGTTTCAGTCACTAGGTTCAAAATGAGTCCAGCATCACAGTAATTATTCTATATACTTTGTTTCTGTTTTTTCAAATCAGCTCAGTGAACTGAAGACATCGTCTGTGGACAGACAGTGAGACGGATAAAAAGGGACAATACCTCCATTAGTCAAAAACATCTGGACGATGCTTCAGAGAGTCGGTGTCACATTCTGCTTCAATAACAAACAGGTCAAACCCGACTGATTCTGAAGAACAGAGCCAGGCTGGAAAAAAACAGCCATCAGTACTGGGCTCCTCCTCCTCCTCCTCCTACCTTCATGGGCTTCAGATCTCCATCGATCTCTATGGCAACCATCTTCTTGTACCAGGAAGCTGCCAGGTTCCTCTTGATGTTCAGGTGCAGGTTAACTGGTTCTAGCAGCTCGGTGCCGGGTTGACCCGACGTCCAGTTGCCACAGGTCCTGATGGACAACAGGTACCACAGTTGAAAAAAAAAAGAATGCTCCTTGAGAAATGTTATACATGGTTTATTTAGACAATGACCCAGTCTGTATTAAGTGTGTGTGTGTCACACAGTCCTGACTAAAGAGGTCACCAAGAAAAAAAACATCTTGAGGTTATCTTGGTTGTCAGGTTGTCTTGGTGACATCTTTAGTCCTGACTAAAGATGTCACCAAGACAACCTGGTGACCTCTTTAGTCAGGTGACATCTTTAGTCCTGACTAAATGCTGCAGAGTCTCTCTGCTGTCTATAGAGCAGATCCCTGGACCTGAATCCACTCACTGACCTGGAGAGTTTGAGGTGTGTCAGCTGGACGTTCATGTTGTCAATGACTACTGGCAGCGGGCATCCGTCCACAGTCAGCAGAGAGAAGCTGTTTCCCACCGTGATCAGACCCAGGTCCATCACAAGTGCATTGTGGGAGGTGGAGGACTGTGGGATGATGATGAGGGGAGCCTTCAGCTTGATGTCCATGGACAGACGGAAACTCTTCTGGGCGAAGTCTCGCACGCTGGACGCCGCCTTTTCCGCTGCCTGAGCCGTCGCAGCGCTCAGAGCTTCTTTAGCAGTCTGGAAGTTGTTGGTGAAGTTCTGAATGAAAACAGACACAAACAATGAAAACTGTCACTGACTACTACACCAACATAAAGCCAACATTAAAATCTGCATTCGAAATATCTTTATTATCCAGAAAATGGAAATGACTTATAGTGATCAGAAGGTTACTCTACTATCACTATCAATTCAATAAAAATGTCAAACAGTTCTGTAAAAAAAAAAAAAAACATTCAAACCCACAAAGAAATAAAATGACTCAACTTATCGTTAGTATTGAAAAAACCTGATGCAGAGTTACATGAAGCGTTTCAAGCTTTTATTGTTTCTGACACAACTAGAATAACGTTTTAATAACATCACATTGTTCTTTAAAAACAAACGAGTCATTCTGACTCAGCTGTGTGAAACTCACCAGCAGAGACATGATGAACTTGTGCAGGTAAACCACCTGAATGCAGCCCACGCTCAGCTTCACTCTGCCATCAGTTTTGGAGGTGTCGGCGTAACCAGCGCCCTCTGTGGCATTAGGAGTCAGACTCATGGTGAAGCTGAACACCTCATCACCCACGATGGAGATGGCCTGAAGGACAGTAAGGGTCAACATCCTTTATTCAACAGGACTTCAGCGGCAGAGAACAGAGTTAAAGGAATAGTTGCTATACTATGCTGTATCTGCCTGGAGGCACGAGGCTCCTCACAGCGTTTGCACTACGGAAGCTGCACCGGACAAGATGAACGAGACTCGCAATAGATACACACCGGTATTTACTTCCTGCTGTGAGTGTCAAAGTTTCAAATCACCAGTGCAGCAGATCCCTCTTGTGTTTGTGTGTCGCTCGGTCGCTCACAGCAGGAAGTAAATACCGGTGTGTATCTATCGCGAGTCTCGTTCATCTTGTCAGGCGGCTTCCGTAGTGCAAACGCTGTGAGGAGCCTCGTGCCTCCAGGCAGATACAGCACAGTGACTGTTCAGGCTGTAAAATGTACTAAATGACGTTGTTTCCAGTAAACTCTGGATGTCGCCACTTCAGGACACTTGGATTGCACCGGACGAGCAGTATGGAGGAATATTACAAAGTTTTTGTGTAGTTTTATGGACCTTTTCCTCTCCACTTACGCTCGTTATATGGATTTTGCTGCAGGAGGGAACCCTGCGGGTCTCCAGCTGCACTTTGAGGAATAAGAAACTACACTGGACTTCTCATCAGCATGAGGGTGAGTCCATAATGACTGAATTTCGTTCTAGAGTGAACTATTCCTTTAAGTCATCTGAAGCAGTCCAGGGTAGTTTAAGGTAATCCAGACTATGTCCGATTAATCCTGGGTAGGACCTTCAGCATACCTGACAGGATTCTAGTGTCATCTGTGGCAGCACATGGTGCTAAAGCAGAGTCTAAGACACATTAGAAACTCAAGAAATCAAGGCCGGTGTGAGTGCTCTGAGGCAGTCTGGAGCTGTCCACAGTAGTTTAACCTATACATAATTTACTGTAAACTATAATTTGTGCTTGAAATCTCAAATCTCTCTTATATGATCCCAATCAGTGCCATCAAACCAAGACCTGCTTGATTCTATTGGGACAAGTCTCTACGCAATCCTGTGGTGCAGCTCATCTAACACTAAATTCACCAGGGCAACTTTCAAGAGCAAGTGAAAACCGGTTTATGTAAAATGTATGAGGAATAAATGTAATATCATCAGTCTTGATGCCAGTACTGAAAGAGAGACAGACAGCTTACAGAGTCTTGAAGCATTCAGAGTGAACTTTGTTTCTGATTAAATGTGATCTCTATAATCGGCATTACCACACTAACACAACTGACTGACCTTCTTGTGGATGCTTTTCGGATCAACGTTGAGGACGATGAAATCTCTCAGGCAGGCGGTTAAATGAGTTTGTGGTCCTTGCATCAGCAAAGAGCCATTAAGACCTGAAAAACACAACACATCAGGTAACTTAGGGTTAGTGCCGATGAAAGAAAGCAGAAAGAAACTCAGCTGTTCCTCAGTACCTTGGATCTTGATGTCAGCCATGTTGCAGCTCTGGTCGCACACCAGGACATTGAAGGCTCCCAGCGTCATCATCACCTTCAGGTCGATGATCTCATTGTCTGCAGGTGACACCAGGGCAGCTGACAGGAAACACAACAATAAGACAAGTTGAAGATAGGCTGAAAGTATTTCAGATTTTGAGGACAACGTTCAGACTTTTAGACCCACAGAGCGGCAGTTTGTTTCACTGCACTTTTAACAGGATGACATTTAAGATCGTTTTTGTGAGTTGTACTGACTGGACCTGGTGGACACCGTCTTGTCCTCTGTCTTTGGTCTGATCTCTCTCTCTGGAGACAGGACGCTGCCAGACGACAGCGCTGCCGACAGGAAGTTGATGGCCGACAGCAGAGCCTCAGTGTGAAGCATGAGGTCGAGAGAGGTGAAGGTTACCTGCAGAGAGAGAGAGAGTTAATGAGTGTAATATTCATCTGTAACACTTTATTTTACTTTAGGCCTGTAATTTCAGAATAATTTTAAGTGCTTTCTAGGAAAATAAACTCTGTAGTTTAGGGGACAGACTTCATTTGTAGAGCTTCAAAAGATCAATTTCGACTAACTGCACGTGTGACCTGCAGACCAACGTCTTCAAATTCATGTTCCCCACAGTCACAACTAGGAATCAGAGTTCTTTCAAAGCCATTCCATGAACACTATTAGGAAATTAAGAACAAGACAGCATTGAATAGAAAACACTTAGCTGTACGTCATTGTTCATCTGACCACCAGAGGGAGCCAAAGACTTTCCATTTCCCACTGGAACATTAATTACATGATTGTGGGAAGAACAGCTGATCAGTGAGTGTGGACAAACTCACGTTGATCATCTGCTCCGTGTTCTTGTAGACGGTGGAGAAGTTCGGCCCCGAGCGGTCGGCCTAAAGAAACACAGAAGTTACAGAAGAAACAGATGTTCAAGGAGATTAAATGTCTTTATTCTCTGCTCAAGGGTCATCTTGTGCTCTCACATATGATAGCACACCTTGTGCACCTCAACAGGTAATCTGTGGAAAAGTGAGTTAATGATGTCATCACCTTGAAATACTGCACTTTGAGCAGTTCAGCTCCAGACTCCACTGAAGAGCTGATGAGACACAGCGGCTCACCACTCGAGTCTGAAACCAGAAGAAACCAAAAAAATCACGTCATGGAAACAAACAGCTGCTGCACATGTTTCTGTTTGATCAGCGGCTTCCTGTCCACACAGGAACCAGTTGGGACGGCAAAGAAAACACTACAGGGTGTAAAAGTAAAAGTTGATCATCATGGACCTTTACACACAGAGGAAGGTAATTATCACTCAGTCATGGTCTGCTGAGGGGCTCTGACCTTTGAACTCCAGGCACTTCATTGTGATCTTGTTGATGTAAGTTGTGGCACACATGTCATACTTCCTGACTTTGGTGTCGATGCCAAGCTGAGCGACCTGAAAAACCAGGAAAGGTGACTCCTTCTGCTCTCTGGGCTTCTTCAGGGTTAGCAACACCTTACGGAGGAAACAGGAAACAGAATCAGATGAATAAGACACCTGCAGGCTGGTCGGCAGAAAGCTGCTGTGTTGAGGAGAAATCCAAACAAAGTGACAAATGATTCCTGATCACACTGGGAGCTACAGTAACATTTCTGTTTCAAGAAAAATTTTTCAAGTCTGGATGAAACTTCTCACAGCATTTGCAGATTTCATACCTCTTTGATTTCAAAGTTGAGGAGAATATTGATCGTGTTTTCCGTCAGACCTCCATTGGTGGCGGCCAACACACCGTCAGATCCCGTCTGTAACGACACCACCTCGGCCTGCTGCTCAGCAAGCTCTGCCTTCTCTGAGGAGGGAAACCAGTCAGTAAAAATCTGATTTTCTGTTTGCGTCTGATTGGGGAAATTAACCAGATTCACACCGGAGCTCAAAGGTAGCAAGGTTTTATATAACACCAGTGTTGATGCACAGGTGAAACATCATGAGTTTCTGTCAGATTTCCCATCATGCACTGAGAGTAAAGTTACCTTGAGCCACCTGTCTCCTGACATCCATGCTGTGTTCTTTACTTCCCTCCCCGATGTTCTCCAGCAGGATCTTCATCAGCACGCCAAGGTCTTCCTCACCCAGACTCATCTGACGAGCACGACACAGTTTCATGTCTCACTCCGAGGAACGTTACATCCAATTAAACAACACCAAACATGTGAGACCTACGGTGAGGGACCGGAGGACTCCCTGGACCTGGACCCCGGGGATCTTGGTGAACCACGAAGCAGCCAGGTTCCTGGTGATGAGCAGCTCCAAGTTGATTGGCTGGAGGATCTCGATGTCGGGCTGCAAGGAGTCTGGCTTCAGCGTGGTTCTAAGAACACATATTCAATGTTTAATCAGCATTCTGTTTTTATCCACGTGGTCGTCATCATGTGTGAGTGATCAGCGCAGGAAGTGTCGGTGTGTTCAGGGTCGCTCAGAAACACAAACAGCAAATATTCACAGTTTCTGCGTCTAATCAGAGGTTCTGCCCTGATGAAGACGCTGTGACGTCACCATTTTAAACCAATACTACAGCAGCTGATTGGTCTATTCACAAAATTCTGCCATTTATTTTGTCATCTTCACCTTCAATCATACAGACAGAGAGAAGAGGCTGACAGGAAATGAGGAGAAAGACTCTCTGAAGATTCTCAGGAGAAATTATTGCGTCACAATAAAGTGGAGTTCTGCTGTCAAGATGCTCCGATCCTGCCGTCTGTTCGGACCTCATCCTTTCTCCTCCCTGCCTGTTAAATCTTCTAAGTCAAGAGAATAATAATAAACACTTGTGAATAACGCAGAATGTTCTCCTGTTTTGTTGTATTACAGAGAGTCAGCTTTAAAAAATGTCTGCTCATTTGTTTGTTTGTTTGTTTGTTGTTCTGGTTCTGAATGATATTTCTTCAGTTTAGTGAATTCACTGCGTTACTTCTTTGTTCCCTGTGTGACTCTGAACATTTTTCTTGTTTGTCCGATCAGGCTGATTTCTGACTCAACCACAAACCGGTTTCTAGATAAATAAGTAAAAATGGACCTTTTTGTTTTATTCTGAGGTTTTGTGTTGATACCTGGAGAGTTTCAGCTGACTCAGCTTGACGTCCATCTTCTCCACCACTGCCGGCAGAGAGAAACCTTCAGCCTGCAGCAGAGAGAAGCTGTTCCCCACCGTGATCAGACCCAGATCCACCACCACGGCATTGTGGGAGGTGGAGGACTGTGGGATGATGATGAGCGGAGCCTTCAGCTTGATGTCCATGGACAGACGGAAACTCTTCTGGGCGAAGCCTCGAACGCTGGACGCAGCCTTCTCCGCCGCCTGAGCCGTCGCAGCGCTCAGAGCTTCTTTAGCCGTCTGGAAGTTATCAATGAACATCTGAAGAACAGAATACATCAGCAGTGAGACAACAACCAACCCAGCGTCACAGGATGAAGACGCCATGAGGAGCAAAGTCAGAGGGAGCCGATGTGAGGCGTTCACTGCCTGGACGGAGTGTACGGTCATTTCTGTTTCATAAACCTTCAGATGAATTAAATGAGCCTCTGACTGATAATCACGTCATTCATTTAACTCATAAAACAACATGTTTCTGCACGTACACGTCAGCTGGTTCAATAACAAACTTTATCGTATAAAGACGATTGATTGAAAATAAACGCAAACTTTTCAACGTGTAAACGCAAAAACACATTTATGAATCAATAATTGTAGGAATAATCAGAGGTTAATTTAATCAAATCTGAAGTTTTTCAAACAAATAAAGTGCAAAACCATTTTCAAGGAGGGAAGTGAGGTCACAGGCAGAGTCATGTGACTGACGGGGGGGGTGATGGCAGCAGAGTGAGTAGCATAGCACTTATGGAGGAACTGTTATGAAAAGCATGAGTTTCTGTTTTTTTGTGCCACTGTGATGTTTGTTAAGGTAGTATTTTTGTTAAGGTGGTACTTTTTAGCTTTTCTCTCCTTCTGGGTCAAACTGGGTTCAAACATCATCAATGAACTGGTTCTGGCTCAGATTAACCCAAGTTCACGATTAAAAACCAGCCGTGAAGTCGAGGACGAGGGTTGACCTGATCACAGAGGCTGCGTCATATTCTGAACCTTAACCCAGATGATATTTAAGGTGGACTGGGGTGCAGTGGAGTCGCTGAGTGAAGCTAAAGCAGAAGGATTGATGCAGTTCAGAGCTGCATGCTGGACGCTGTACCTCATCAGCAGACCAATACTGAAAGATAAAAGAAGCCTGAAAGAACAAAACACATGAACAAGACCAGAAACATGAGAGACTGTAGAGAAAGACATGCAACAAGAGACACCACACACACACACAATCATTTCACACTGCCATGTTACATATAACGCATATATATTACAGCTACAGACACATCAGAGGTTAGAGTTCATTTTAATAATGTGGAGATTTTCAAAATGTTATTTCCTTTAAAACTGAGGAGAGAACCTGCCGACTTCACTCATCACCGGTCCTGTTTGTGTCTGTAGAAGATCTCAGTGTCTCATTAATCCCAAACAGTGAAAGTTTTAGTCCCACAGACATTTTGTGTGATATCATCCTGAACTCGAGTTACACTGACACACACCTGTGACAGGTAAGACTGTCAATGCTAACTGCTACGGTTCGATTGGTCAGCTGGTCAGGTGGTTTGCTTGCTGGTTGGTCGGTTGGACACTCAACATTTTGTCCAGATCGGTCTGTACCGACACCGATTCAGGACACTGCAGAACATATCTATCAAATGTGAAGCACGGCATTGTGGGATTTCTAGTAAAGAAATAAAGATAATAAAATCTCATGTGTTTGCAGTGCGATGACTTCCTGTTGATCAGACACACAACACAATACACTCAAATAAATATAAAACACTTTTAAATAAATTTAGATTCTAAAAAAAAAAACTAATGCAACTGAAAAACAGAAACATCAATTACACAGAGCGTGTGCAGACATATGTGTGCTTAAGTATTCATGTACAAGTGAGCTTGTGTGTGTAGAGATGTATTTATGTTTATGTATTTGCACATATATAAATGTGTGTGTCTGTCCAGGTGTGATATCTGACCAGCAGCGACATCAGGAACTTGTGCAGGTAGACGATCTGGATGCAGCCCAGACGCAGTGTGACCTTCCCGTCCACCTTCGACGTGTCACTGTAACCCTCCCCCTCCGTCGCCCCCGGAAACAAGCAGAGTTTGAAGCTGAACACCTCCTCACCCATGATGGACACCGCCTGTAGGGGGGGAAGAGGAGGGAGGACAGCATCGTCTCATAGAGCTCATGAAGGTGCTACTATCACTCTACTGTTACTCCTGATACTCGTCCTGGTTCTGCTGAAGATTTAATCCAATTAAAACAACAAGGCACAAACTGGAGCTCATCGTTCATTCGTGTATTTTTATACGGGATCATAAAACTAAATCTAACAAAGTGCCTGTATGAGAACTAAACAGTGAACAAGTGTTGGGGACCTTTCTGTGGATGGTTTTGGGGTTGACGTCTGTGACAACGATGTCTCGGAGTCGAGCGAAAACCTCCGTCTCCTTCGCCTGCACCAACACTGATGCATCGATTCCTGCAGGGCAGCGACAGTCAGGTGACGCATTAATGAGTAAAACGTGTTGGCGTCACTTCAGTTTGTGTTAAAACATGTTTCGGTACCTTGGACTCTGATGTCAGCGATGCTGTGGCGATCGTCACACACCTCCACATGGAAACAACCCAACATGGCGAACAGCTTAAAGCTGAACACGCCGCCATCTTTGGTTCCTTTAGACACTGGAGAGAGATCAGAAACATGACGAGCCAAACACATTTTAGACGAGACATTCTGACACACCTGTGAGGAGACACTCACCTGTCCGGCCCTGTCCACTCTTCTCCACCTGCTGTTTGGTATCTCGGTCGCGTGCGGCGGAGAGTTTTGGTGGCACGACACTGGTCAGGTAGGTGATGGTTGACAGCAGAGCTTTAGTGTGAAGGAGGAAGTCCAGAGAGGAAAACTCCACCTGAAACAGCAGCAGGTGAACAGCTGTGAGACACCTGTGAACACCTGACTGTCAGCTGAGAGGAAGAACAAGACACTAAGAGACAGAAACACAAATATAATTAAATTCTACTTTTAGGAGCCCCTTTTACTTCAGCTTTCATCAACACCACACCCCTCCACCCCTCCACCCCTGCATCCCTGCACCCCTCCACCCCTGCACCCCTGCACCCCTGCACCCCTCCACCCCTCCACCCCTGCATCCCTGCACCCCTCCACCCCTGCATCCCTGCACCCCTCCACCCCTGCATCCCTGCACCCCTCCACCCCTGCACCCCTCCACCCCTCCACCCCTACACCCCTCCACCCACCTTCAGGGTTTGTTCGGTGTTGTTGAACAGAGTCTGGAAGCTGGGACCGCTCGGGTCGGCCTGCAGGACGACACACACACACAGAAACATGTTCAGATGCGGAGTCGGTATGGTGTGTGTTCATGTGTCTGAACCACACACACACAAACACACACTACTTGCTTCATCTGTTTGTGGTGCTTTGACGTTTCAGTCACAAAAATCTTTGTCGAGACACAACAATCACACAGAGGCTGTGTCCCATGTACAGAGGCTGTGTCCCATGTACAGAGGCTGTGTCCCATGAACAGAGGCTGTGTCTCATGTACAGAGGCTGTGTCTCATGTACAGAGGCCCAGGGTTCGAGTCAGACCTGTAGGCCTTTGCTGTGTGTCAACCCCCCTCTCTCTTATCCCGTATCGAATAAAGACATGAAAGGCCAAAAAAGTAATCTGAGTTCTTTAAAACTCGTGGCCACATTATTATGAACGGTATCGTGTGTCTTTTGTTATCCATTGTGATCCTTTTATAAATGTGTTTGAGAAAATGTAGATGGATGAATTCAGAGCTCAACATATTTTATGATCTCCTCAACAAAGACTCAGCTGTGAAGTCTTCTCCGCCTGCAGAGGACCGGCCTCTGTCAGTGAACTCCTGCTGGGAGTGAATATAAATAAGGCTGCTGGTCCAGATGATTACCTGGACGTGTAATAACAACATGCTGATGTTATTACTGACACCTCATGTTCCCTCCTGCCTCACGACAGCAATCATCGTCCCTCTGCATAAAAAGTCTAAAAAATTAAATTAAATCTTTTTTTAAAAATGTACATATATTAATTTTCTTTTTATTGGCCATTTGTGAGTGGATTGTAATGTGACTTATAACTGAGACCTCCTCCGTCTCTCTCAGTTGCCTCTATCAGCCTGTGGACAATTTGTTGAAAAATGAGTTGAAGTTGTTTTAAGCTGCTGGACTTTGCATTTCTTTGTGAAGGACGCACGTCAGATTTTCTGCGACAGTCCAAAGGATTTGACCTTAAATTTATTTAATTAGTGCCTCGTCTTAGAGGCTCTCTGCACTCCGCTAACAGAGAGCAACAGTAGCTAACGTTAGTTTAGAAATGAAGTCCAATAACATAAACAACTGGCTTCCAGCACAGTTCTAGAAATTAATCTTGACTGTGTCTGTTTGAGTAAAGTTTTCTTGGTCTTTGTTTGGTTTGATCTTTATTCAGGCAGCATTATATATTTGCAGTGTTATCCATCACTTCATTCATCACTCCCAAAAGTTTTTCTGTCACTCATTTAACTTCACGTGAGTGTGTGTGTGCTCACCTTGATGAACTCCACCTTCAGCAGGTCAGAGCCTTGCTGCTCCGAGGAGCTGATCAGGTGGAGCGGACGATTCATGCCGTCTGAAGACAAACACATTAAACCACATTACATCACATGACCTTCCTCAGGACCCATACCAAAACTAGTTTTAGTGATCAAGTAGACCGGTAAGTGTAACCAAGTACATTCACTCATGTTCTGTACTCAAGTACAATTTTGACATACTTGTACCTTTTCATTTTCTGCTACTCTGTATTTTAAACTCCAATACAATTGTTTGATAGTCTTAGTTACAAGTTACTTTGAAGAATCAAATTTTCAATAGAAAATACAAATCAACTACTAAATTACAACAATTACAATTTAACTGCCCAGCAGTGTATTAAGTCATTAACATGAGCTCCATCTTTACCAGCTGCAAGTGCAGGTCGATTTTTAAAGGATGATATAATAACAATAGTTTGGAGAAGAAACAGCTGTTAGCAGATTGATCGGCTGATTATAGGGCAGCTGTGGATCAGGAGAGCCGGACGTTTGTTTTTTGGTGATTACATGATTCATATAAGGTAGAAATCATAATCAAATAATAATTATTATTATAGTTATGTTACCTGGTACGTCGCAGTAGTCAAGTGTGACTCTGCGCAGGTATGAGGTGACACTCATGTCGAAGCTCCGCCTCTTCCCTTCAGCTCCCAGCTGACGGACGCTGAAGGACAGGATGGTCTTCTCCTGGTCCACCTGTCGGGTCAGCTCCAACAGCACCTGAACACACCAGACACTACTGTCTCACATAAACTTAATATAACTATGACTCTAAGCCCCTAACCCTGACCTGAGACCAGAGAAACAAACAAACCTCTTTAACTTCAAACTTGAAGTGAAGGTCGGTGAGTTCCTCCAAAGCTGAGAGCTGGTGATCCTCATCTGTCGACTTCTCGCTGGTGTCTTCATCTGAATCTGAACACAGCACACAAACACTAATTACAACATGATAATCAACATTAAAACTTAACATTCAATAAACAGGTGGACGGCTTCACTCCCTCCGTTAAATAAATAAATAACTAAAATTAAGAAACACACCTGTAACCAATTTGTAATTCTTTTGTTTCATATCAGTTATGTGACACTATCAGTTTTTGTGATTCAACAATGTTTAACAACCAATCGGAGCGCAGCAGCACCGACCTGTTTCCAAGGTGTCAAGGAGTGCGGGGTGAAGGCTGAGCGCTCGAGGTCTGACCTCCGCCAACGACAGCACCTGCAGCAGGAAACACACCCAAATATGGTGACATCAGTCCTGAGCTTCAGTTCAACCGTCACAACCCAAATTTCCTGTCACACCCTAAACTTTAGCTGTCAATCCTTAAACTTCAACTGTCACTCCCCAAACTTCAGCTGTCACTCCCCAAACTTCAGCATCACTAAACATATCTGAAAACTCTCCCGACAATCCCCAAAGACATTTTTATTTAATCCAAACTTTCCCTGTCAATCCCCTAAATTTCCCTGCTCTGTGACAGCCATCATTCTTCATCCCTCCTCTGAACATTTTTTGTCATTTTTTGCTGTTACTCCCATAAATATGCCATCATCACTGCCCTAAACTTGGCCCTGGTACTCTCCTAAACTTTTTTTCTGTCACACCTACAGACTTCACCCGTCACTCCCTAAACCCTTTCACGTCAGGTTCAGACAGGACGCCGAAGCGCAGCGATCGGAAATTCTCGCGCGAGCCACGGCCCTTCTGTTCACACCAGACACGAATTTCTCCACACCGGTCGGCAAGCGGCTCTGCTCCTCAGCTGTTCTGTAGTCACACTTGGAGCTGTTTTTCACCATAGGAAATTAAATAACTGCATAAAATTACAACCCCATGTTTTCCTGACAACTGTAAATGTATGTCCACTTCATAGTAATGAGTAGTTTTCTGTCAATCGGGGTGTTTAATTATCAAAATAGTTTTATTTTGAAATTTGTTGTATTTTTAAAATCGACCGGATTCTCTCGTTGTTGCTTTGTTTGACTTCCTGCCTGGCTTGAAACATTCGGCCGCGGCACGCGAAAAAAAAAGACCAGATGCCGCAACGATCGCTGCACGGCGTGCGCCGGCAGTGGAGCAGAGCGCCGCGGCGCTACCTATGTGAACCATGGGCGCCAAATCGAAAATGGCTCTGCTCCTCAGCGCTTCGGAGCTAATTGTGGCGCTTCGGCGTCCTGTCTGAACCTGGCGTCAGAGACTCATTGACTGACTGAAGCTCACAGTGACAGTTTCACCTCCTGAATGGTTTGTTTATTTCAGTGGGTGCGGCTACAGTGGGATCGGGCTGTATCAAGTCTACCTTCTCTGTGGGGGTGGAGGGGGAGGAGCCTGTGTTGGGCAGTGGGATGCTGTCGACCAGGTCCAGAACGTTCTGGATCTTCTGGTCTGAGATCTTAATGTGCAGCAGCGGCAGCTCCCCCGACACCTTGAACCTGAAGCACAAACACTCAAAATTACTGACACAACATGTACAGGTGAGTGAACAGATGAGTCAGCAGACTGGATACCTGGAGTCATACCTGGGCATCCTGGCATCCTTCTCCACCATACACTTTGCCAGCTGGACAGTGAAGTCCATCGGCTGGAGGATGTGTTGAACTGATGAACCCTGCAGCCGAGCCGACTTCCAGGCCTCACCTGGAGGTCATTTACAACTGAATCAATGAAGTATGGACTTCCAGGAGGTGTGTCCTTGTTGTGTAGTTGATGTGTAGGTGTTGTGTAGTTGTTGTGTAGTTGTGTAGATTTTGAGTAGTCATAGTGTACCTGACTTGCTGTAGAGCACCTGGACTCTTCGAAGCTCCACGTTGTATCTCTCGTAGGCTCGATCCATGATTTCCTCCAGAGAGGAGAAGGAAGACGAGGACGAACTGAGACCGCTCTGCTCAACACTGTTCAACTACAGACACACACACACGTTACATTCAACAATGTTCAACTACACACACACAGCTCGGACTACTGAACTTTGTGGTCTTAAACTCTCCTTTCATTCAGTCTGAACAGAAAAAACAACAATTTAAAAACCAGATCATAAACCCCAAAAAACTTTTAAAACAATTTAAATGAAAAACATGATTTAAATTTCTAAATATAAAACCTTTAAAAAAAAAAACCTGTCTGACAGCAGTTAATAATAAAAGTCCAAATAAAAATGAATATTCACCTGCAGGCTGCCAAAGTCCACGATGATCAGGTCCGATGTGTTGCTATAGAAACCACACTTTGGTACTAGCAGGTAGGACGGCTTCAGGTCGATCCTCAGGTCCAGGACCTTCCTGGTCTCAATGATGTGAGACAAACCTGCAGAAACCAGAATGCATCAGAGTCCTGATAAGGACCAGACTGTCCTCTACCGGATCAACTGAACTGAGGAGTCTCACAGCCTGAGGACAGAAGCTGCTCTGTAGTCTGGTGGTACGGCACAAAGCGTCATGTTTTGTCCACAGGAGGCGTCACAATCAACAAAACATTAATGTTCCTTGAATTAGCTTAATGCTAACTTTGCTATGAAGCATGACATGCCAACATTTATCAGTGTTTCCCACAGAATCAGACTTTAATTGTGGCGGTGGCTGTCCAGCTGGGGTACTATAGAGCATGCAAACTCGAGACTTCCGCCAACCGAGACGGCTAACTTTCGGTTTAGCGCCAAGCTAACTTGGATGGGGATAAAATGTAATCGGGTGGCTCTTCTAGACTCTCCAAATTTTATTGGACCAAATTGCGCAAATGCTGACAGTAAAACAAGTCATCTCACGGGTTGCGAGGCTTTTATTACCGTTTTACAGATGCGTGTTTCACAATGTTGCATCACATAACGATATAATTACACAGCTTGGCCACGATTAAAACTGGCTTCAAGGCCTGGGGCTCTTTGTGGGGGCTTGATCTCGACGATGAGGCCAGCCGTCTTCTTTGCAGAGGAAATTACGGTCAAGCCAACTGTGTTACATAGTCCTCCTCCTCTTCTTCGTTGGTTTTACCGGCAGACTAAAAACCACACCGCCATCCACTGTATCGGAGTATATAACATCATGCTATTCACTGACGGTGCCTGTCTTGAGTGAGTGAGAACGGGATGCACGGCTCCAAAAAAAGAAAATCAATATGTGGTGGCCAATGTTGATATTGTGGCTGACCGCCACAAATAAATTAATGTGTGGGAAACACTGTTTATGTTTAATATTGTGCAAATTCTCTTAGAAATACAATCAATCAATCAATAAACACAGAGAGATAAACTGTTTCTGACAAAACACATTTCAACACCGGACTCAGACTTGGTGAAAAGTTGAAGCTCGAGCAGCTGTTCTCAGACTCCAGGTGATTCATCCAATAAAAACCTGTTAACATCTGAACCAACTGACCTGTGGCAGTTTTCTCTTTGATCTCCTCCAGTTTGGAGAGCGTGGCTGAGGTCAGCACCTCCAGATCGACACCTTTCCCCGTCTTGAAGAACTCAGCCAGACTGTTGACGGTCAGCTGGAGGACAAACAGCAGGAAACACAGGTGTCACTCTAGTGGTTCATTACCTGTTCTTACAAGTGAGTCATGTGATCTGAGGTCACATCCTGCTTCCTGTTTACCGCGTCGTAGATAATCTCCACAGGCTGAGAGTGAACTCTGAGCAGCTGGTCGGCCACACTCTCCTCGGGGTTTAACTCGAACATGACGCTGAGCAGAGAGGAAGAGGCGTCTCCCACTGAGGCGATGAGTGAAGGTACCGCCCCCTGCTGCTGTAAGCCTGTAACGTACCAGTGCTGCAGTGCCGCCTCCACCCTGCAGGACCACAGACGTTTCATTCATTAACAAATGATAAATTGTTTGGTCATGTCCACCATACAACACAGACACCACACAGGTCAAACCTGCGACAAGTGGTCACAGGATGAAGAGGCTCACCTGAAGGCCTGGGCTCCAGGTCTCTGAGAGATTCTGGTGCTGAGGTCGATCATCTGGACTTTGAGGATCTCTGGGACGTCCGGCTGCTCTCTGACCGTCACAGAGGTCCTGAAGAGCTGGAAGGTGACAACCACGGCCACGTACTGAGCACACACACACACACACACACACACACACACACATACACACAGTTACAGTCTCAGTCATCAATAGTGGATTTAAACAGTCTGTCCCGATGGTGGATTTAAAGGGAAAGTTAATAAATCAGCAGGTGTGTTTACCTGTTTGGGTAAAGCTAGATTGTGAGAGCTTCCACTGTAGCCAATGGCAGTGTAGAGTTTTTCTTTTTCGTCAGCCGTCATGAGGTCCTCCAAACCTGAACCTGAACGTGAGAGGCAGAAATGTGTTTAGTTCACTGAAACATAAAGTCTCTACCAATAAAACATCACCTGAACACCTCTGACAAACCATCATCCTAAATCCCTTCATGTCGACCAAAACACAAAGTCATCTGAACACCACATGATGTCAAATCAAACACATCAACCGTCCAATCATCCAAACATCAACATCAAGAATCATCCCAACATCAACCGTCACGAATCATCCAAACATCAACATCAAGAATCATCCCAACATCAACCGTCACGAATCATCCAAACATCAACATCAAGAATCATCCCAACATCAACCGTCACGAATCATTCAAACATCAATCGTCACGAATCATTCAAACATCAGCCGCCAAGAATCACCCAAACATCAACTGTCAAGAATCATCCAAACATCAATGTCAAGAATCATCCGAACATCAATGTCAAGAATCATCCAAACATCAACTGTCAAGAATCATCCAAACATCAACCGCCAAGAATCATCCAAACATCAGCCGTCAAGAATCATCCAAACATCAACTGTCAAGAATCATCCGAACATCAACGTCAAGAATCATCCAAACATCAATGTCAAGAATCATCCGAACATCAGCCGCCAAGAATCATCCGAACATCAATGTCAAGAATCATCCAAACATCAGCCGCCAAGAATCATCCGAACATCAACGTCAAGAATCATCCGAACATCAACTGTCAAGAATCATCCAAACATCAACGTCAAGAATCATCCAAACATCAACTGTCAAGAATCATCCAAACATCAACTGTCAAGAATCATCCAAACATCAACTGTCAAGAATCATCCAAACATCAACGCCAAGAATCATCCAAACATCAACTGTCAAGAATCATCCAAACATCAACTGTCAAGAATCATCCAAACATCAACTGTCAAGAATCATCCAAACATCAACTGTCAAGAATCATCCAAACATCAATGTCAAGAATCATCCAAACATCAACGTCAAGAATCATCCAAACATCAACTGTCAAGAATCATCCAAACATCAACTGTCAAGAATCATCCAAACATCAACTGTCAAGAATCATCCAAACATCAATGTCAAGAATCATCCAAACATCAACTGTCAAGAATCATCCAAACATCAGCCGCCAAGAATCATCCGTTGGATTTTGTTGTTTTTGTAATCATACTGATGATGACAATGATCTCATTGGTTGTTTTCAGATGAGTCACTTACTCTCTGTCTCCTGGCTCTCCTCCGGCTCCTGCTCCTCCTTCTTGGCCTTTCTACCAAAGAAGTTGCTGAAGAAACCTCCTCCTCCTGCCTGCTTCTGCCCTCCCGCCGCCTTCTTCCCCACCACCTTCTGTCCCGACCGGATCACCTGGAGGAGGAAGACGATCTGTAATTAAACTGGACTCAGGTCTGTGTGTGTTCCTCAGTCTTTATCATGTTTACCTCCATCTGGGCCTGCTGCCGGGCCAATGTGATGTTGAAGACGTCCAGGACTTTCTCCAGATCCTGCAGGAAACAAACAGACTCCATCAGCAGGTCAGTAAATGTAACACAGATCATCTCTATCGGACTGAGGTCAGTGAATGTAACACAGATTATCTCTAATAGACTGAGGTCAGTGAATGTAACACAGATTATCTCTAATAGACTGAGGTCAGTGAATCTAACACACATTCCAGCCTACAAGAAAACTGGGTCTTATTTTAATCTTCAATATTCACTATCAGGTCTGAAACTTTGACACCTGTATTTTATCTTCTGACACAAAAAGTGTAAAAAGCTCTTCCAAGACTCTCAGAGTCCACAGTGACATCTTCAGATATTTCTAAGTGTTGTATTGTAGTCAACTGGACTTCTACCACCTTCTTCCACCTCTAATCCAAGACTCTTCTTCACTTCTAACTAACTGGAGGAGTTGCAGGCTTTTAAACCATGTGTGGGAGTGTCCTTACAGAATGTAGGGGTGTCCTTACAGAGTCGTTGAGGACATATGTGAGCTCTGAGTTTCAGAGTTAGGGCCACTTGTGGGTCTTTGACCCAACCAGCCTTCATGTGGGTTGGGTCTGGGGAGGGAACTCAGTACTGCATTGTACGTCAGACAGATCCCCCCCCCCCCCCCCAAACCATCTGTCTTCTCTGGACAAGATGTTTACATTGTGGTCCTCAAAGGAATGATTTGTCTCCTTCAGATTGGACAGCAGAGTCTTGACCTGAGGAGTTGGCCTGCGACATGAGGAATAACGATGTTGTTACGTTTTCTTGTCTCCTCCTCTCTGTCTGCTCTGGATCTTTTAGCGGTTTTGACAAAGGTCCAGTTTGGGTAGCCACAGGTTTTAAGTTCTCCCCTGATGTGCTCATGGATTAAAGCAAAAAAAAATCTTTTGACTGAAATGTTTTTTCGAGCTGTAGCCAAGTCATATTTCCAATTTGTAATTTGTGAAACATGTTACAGGGCATTTTAGTTGACACATGCTAAAAAAATAAGATAAGATTTACAGCCTCACCCCACACCATGTTCTCTAATGCAGACATCAAGTTTAAATATTTGACCAACAGTGTTTTACAGGAGGATGATCTGAACAGCTGTTCTATTCACACTTAAAATGTTTTTTGTCTTTTCAATGTAATTTTCAATCTATGAAATCAATCTGTGCCTTTTTTTGCCAAGCTTCTCTCAAGTTTTACTCTTTCAAATAATAATAACTATCTACAGAACTTTTTAGTACGCTATTTTTCTACTTCCTCTTCTCATCATCATTACCATTAAGTATTATTATTAATAATATTGTTTAAAGTGAGCCTCTTATCGTTTAACAGAAAAATACATCATACAAGCAGCAACTTTTGCAGCCTTGTCAGTCTGATGGCGAGTTATCACCTTTCTGTCATCACTAACACACTGTTAATAATCAAAGAAGCTCTGAGGCTTTGTTATATGTTAATACAAGATTTCAGCATTGAGCTACAATCAGGCAACATTCATGATTCTGTACAGTCAAACTAACCAAAAACTTCTTATTGATCATTATAAAGTTTCAGGGCGTTCCTGTAACCATGGTAACTCACGGTGCCAGAGGGGAGGGAGAGACGCTGAATGAAGCCGTTTACACAGATACACTGCAGACAAAGTCCAGACTATAGTTGTTATTTCACACATGTAGCACACAACAGGAGACTCTCCGTGTCAGACGGGTTCTCACGTGCTGACTAAACTCAGCTGATAACGTAGCAGCGCGACGAGTCCTTGCTAGCTAAGCAGCTAAACTTTAGCACCGCTCCGTGCTGAGATCCCGCCCTGTGTGGGTCACTACACTGTCATTGGTCAGGCGCGCACACGCTGTTAACGATACAATTGGCTGTAGAGTGTGACAATCTGTCAATAAAAATCAGCCAACAGTTCTCCTCCGATCTACATTGATCTCACAAGTCGCCTCTGTTAAGTTTGAATGACGGAAATCCGTCGCAGCGACGGAGAACTTTAATCCATGTGTGCTTCTGTTCCTTCTCCTTGTCCATCCTAAGGACAAAACACCCAGGCATAAACAGAGTAATGTAGTTGATGATGTTCAATGCAGCCAGGGCTGCACAGATTTGTATAGTGGGGAGACAAAACAACCTCTCCATAACCGAATGGCACAACACAGGAGGGCCAACTCCTCAGGTCCAGACTCTGCTGTCTGTCTGTTTAAACCAGGTGTTTGTGTACGTTCGGCAGCACCTGGACATGTCGCTCGGCGTCCTGGTTCGGTTTGTTCTGACTCAGCAGTTTGGTCTTGTAGGCAGTCCTGTAGGCCTTCAGGGTCTCTCGGTGCTGTCTGATGTTGGACCAGGACCACATGTGACTGAAGCGTCTGATGTGGACCTCCACGATGCTGTTGAAGGCATACCTCCACCTGGAACAGACACACAAAACAAACACACCCAAAACTGTCAGATTTACCTGAAACACCTGAAAACAGCTAAGAGCCAACGCCATAACTGGATCACATGATCTCTCTCTGCTGATGTCATCAAGTCAAATGTTACCTGTGGTTTGTCCTCTGGTGTCGCTGTCAGGACGAACCTTAAACAAACATCAGATATCTGACAGGCCGCCTGTGAGTTAACTATCTGATCTCCAGAGGATAAACCTGTTTACATGTCAGTGACATGGTGACGTTTCCTCAGGTGTGTGCCTCAGATGCATTCTTCAGATGTGTTCTTCAGGTGCGTTCTTCAGCTGTGGTCTTCAGGTGCATGCTTCAGGTGTGGTCTTTAGATGTGTTCTTCAGGTGCGTTCTTCAGATGTGTTCTTCAGGTTTGTTCTTCAGATGTGGTCTTCAGGGGTGTTCTTCAGATGTGGTCTTCAGGTGCGTTCTGGTCTTCAGATGTGGTCTTCAGGTTTGTTCTTCAGATGTGGTCTTCATGTGCGTTCTTCAGATGTGGTCTTCAGGTGAGTTCTTCAGATGTGTTCTTCTAGTGCGTTCTTCAGATATGATCTTCAGATGTGTTCTTCAGATGTGGTCTTCAGGTGCGTTCTGGTCTTCAGATGCGTTCTTCAGAAGTGGTCTTCAGGGGTGTTCTTTAGATGTGTTCTTCAAACGTGGTCTTCAGATGCGTTCTTCAGAAGTGGTCTTCAGGTGTGTTCTTTAGATGTGTTCTTCAAACGTGGTCTTCAGATGTGTTCTTCAGAAGTGGTCTTCAGGTGAGACTCAGTTCAGATAAAAGCCTCATTTTCAGGTTTTGTTTTATGTCGTCTCATCCAAACTTCAGGGATCTAAATGTTTGTGTTTCCTGCTGATCTGGAGGTGAGTTTTTTTAAACTTTTAGATTTTTTCTTTGAATAGTTGGTGTTTATTTATTCATTATTCATTCATTCATTCACTATTCATTCATTCATTCATTCATCATTGGCTGCTGTGACTAAGGAATTTCCCCATTTGCGGGACAAATAAAGTAATTCTGATTCTGATTAAGTTTTTCCTTCAGGCTTCACTGATTACATAGAAACCAAATTTCACACTCAGAGGTTTATGGGTTTTTCAAATGACTTGACGCAGTTTTTTTATCTTTAGCACCAGCCTCAGGACTGAACGAGACAAGTGACCAGGAGGGTGTTTGTTGATGTAATGGACTGTGCAGCCTGTAGGAGGCACTGACAGGATGTCAGCGTTGTTTCAAAGTAAAAGTGCATAAACCAAACTGTGAACAGATTTCGTTTCCACTGACCAGAGTCTTGCACTGCTGTGGACGCAGACGTCAGGCCTGAACTTCCTGTAGGGTGCGTTTTTCACCATGCAGTCAATGGACTCCAGCAGCTCCACCATGGTCAGGTACTGCAGAGAGCAGAACACATCAACACCTTCACAAGACTGAAGATAAAAACACCATAAGAGCTGTTTTCAAAGAAAAGGAGGCTGTGGTGAGACAGTAAACCACATGACTCAGTGACACATGTGGTTTGGACACGATGCATCACACCTACACCACGTGTCTTAACCATCAGTATTATCTGCACATCTAAACCCTAGTCTTAACCTCGTGTCTTAACCTCGTGTCTTAACCTCGTGTCTAAACCTCGTGTCTAAACTTTGTGTCTAAACCTTGTGTCTAAACCTTGTGTCTAAACTTTGTGTCTAAACCTTGTGTCTAAACCTCGTGTCTTAACCTTGTGTCTAAACCTTGTGTCTAAACCTTGTGTCTAAACCTTGTGTCTAAACTTTGTGTCTAAACTTTGTGTCTAAACTTTGATAACAAATAATCACGTCAATGAGCAAAGCAATTCATTTAGCAGAATGGTTGCCAAGCAACACAAAGAGGCAACCACAGCAGAAAACGTCTCACACACGTTTGATTCTGTCTCTCACCTGTCTGTCTGTCTGTCTGTCTGTGTCTCACCTGTCTGTCCATGTCTTACCATCTCTGTCCGTGTCTCTGTCTGTCTGTGTCCCACCTGTCTGTCCATGTCTCAACTGTCTGTCTGTCTGTTTGTGTCCCACCTGTCTGTCTGTGTCTCACCTGTCTGTCTGTCTGTCCATGTCCCACCTGTCTGTCTGTGTCTCAACTGTCTGTCTGTCCGTGTCTCAGCAGTCTGTCTGTCCATGTCTCACTGTCTCTGTCCGTGTCTCAACTGTCTGTCTATCTGTCTGTGTCTCACCTGTCTGTCCATGTCTCAACTGTCTGTCTGTCTGTTTGTGTCCCACCTGTCTGTCTGTGTCACACCTGTCTGTCTGTCTGTCCATGTCCCACCTGTCTGTCTGTGTCTCACCTGTCTGTCTGTCTGTCCATGTCCCACCTGTCTGTCTGTGTCTCAACTGTCTGTCTGTCCGTGTCTCAGCAGTCTGTCTGTCCATGTCTCACTGTCTCTGTCCGTGTCTCACCTGACTGTCTGTCTGTGTCTCACCTGTCTGTCCATGTCTCAACTGTCTGTCTGTCTGTCTGTGTCCCACCTGTCTGTCTGTGTCTCACCTGTCTGTCTGTCCGTGTCTCAGCTGTCTGTCTGTCCGTGTCTCACCTGACTGTCTGTCTGTGTCTCACCTGTCTGTCTGTCTGTCCGTCTCTTACCGTCTCTGTCTGTGTCTCACCTGTCTGTTTATCCATCTTTCACCTGTCTGTCTGTCCGTGTCTCACCTGTCTGTCTGTCTGTGTCTTACCGTGTCTCAACTGTCTGTCTGTCCGTGTCTGTCTGTGTCTTACCGTGCCTCACCTGTCTGTTTGTCCGTGTCTCACCTGTGGTTTGGTCATCTCGATGGCGATGTTCTGAACCTCCAGGTGCAGGTCGGCTTTGGGACTTTTCAGTTCCAACTCTGCGTTTGGGTTGATGATCATTTTAGCCGAAGCAAAGATCGGCTTGAAAACTACAAATAAAAGAACCAATCAGCGAAGCGTAAATATTTACAAACAATCAGCTGATGATCAATACATGATTCATTTGTCCGCCTCTTCCTGACGCCACATCAGATGTCAACAACAACAAAAATAATATCAGTTTGTTGTTTGCAGCAGCTTCTCTGATCTCAGTAACGTGTTTCAGAAAACAAAGAACTAACAAACTAAGAACACAAGCAAGCAGCAGAACTTACCGTTAACATAATGTTAACATAACATTTCACATAACGTTAACATAACGTTAACATAACGTTAACATTACATTCACATAACGTTTCTGTCAGCAGGAGTTCAGGACTAAAAACTGATGTTGGTGTTCTGATCTGTGTGAAGAACTCACTGTACTGATAGTGAGGAAGCTCCTGATCCTTACTGCTGATCCCACACTTCAACTGATCCTACAGGAGGAGGAGGAGGAGGAGGAGGAAGAGGAAGAGGAACAGGAGAAGAAGGAGGAGGAGGAGGAGGAAGAGGAAGAGGATGAGGAAGAGGAGGAGGAGAAGGAGGAGGAACGGAAGGAGGAGCAGGAAGAGGAAGAGGAGGAGGAAGACGAGGAGGAGGAGGAGGAGGAACGGGGAAGGAGGAGCAGGAAGAGGAGAAGGAGGAGGAACGGAAGGAGGAGCACGAAGAGGAGAAGGAGGAGGATGAGGAAGAGGATGAGGAGAAGGAGGAGGAACGGAAGGAGGAGCACGAAGAGGAGAAGGAGGAGGAAGACGAGGAGGAGGAGGAACGGGGAAGGAGGAGCAGGAAGAGGAGGAGGAAGAAAACCACACACCGTTTTTAATAAAATAAAAGAGATTGAATAAATGAACGTTTCTTTAAAGATAAAATCAGTCAATACTAAAGAAATACAGTCAGCAGCTTCAACAAACAATAATGAATTTAAGAGTCAATAAAGACTCAAACTTCACTCATTGCTCTTCAACATGTTTCTGCGGGCTGCAGCTGTGACGCTGCTGACACTCACCACGATGTCTTCCCATGATCCTTTGTAAAAGATGGGACTGTTGACGTTCCAGTAGGCACAGAGACACTCCAGACGACCCAGCTGACACAAACACACACACACACACACACACACACAAGTCAAACACACTGACTGTGTCTACATCAAACCAACCAATCAGATGAGTCAAATATAGTTTATTTAAAGTGAACATCTGTCAGTTATAACGTTACTATAACAACAGCACTGAGGTTAAATAAAAGTCCAGGTCTTATTCCAGACTCTAAGAAACTGTGCACTTGTAAAGATTGAAGTAAAATCCATGAAAATGAATCAGTCTGGATCCTACAAGCGACACTTGAGTGTTTTCAGATACTGACGTTCTCTGGTTTAATAATTTGAGAGGAATCACAGATTGTCTCAGGGGGATAGAATAGAAGTGATCTGAGTCCTGGTTCCTGTGGAGCTCTGGATTTGACCTCACAGCAGCAGGATTCAGTGTTCATGGAGACGGTTTCTGACAGAGTCTGTTTGTGAACTTCAGTTTTAACTCATTAAGACCTGAATTTAATAAAGTATTTTGTTATTTACAGATTCAGTCTCCGTGTGTCCATGAACACAGAGAGCAGGTGAGTCAGATAACTGTTATGAAGCTTTTCATATCATATTCAGATCAGGTTTCTCTGACCCGACTCTAAGAATCAGTCAAACAGACAACAGACAAACATCTGTCACCTTGTAGATGATCTTTGCTGCTTCGTTCAGGATGCACGACTTCCAGTTTTCATCAGTCGTCTGAAAAATGAAAAAAAGCAACAGGTTACAGGTGTGTGTGTGTGTGTGTGTGTGTGTGTGTGTGTGTGTGTGTGTGTGTGTGTGTGTGTGTGTGTGTGTGTTACCTGCAGGCTGAGCTCTGACAGTGTCAGTCCCATCGAGAGGGGGCGCTGTGGGTCTAACAGCTGAAACAAACAAACAGGTGACAAGCTTCACTTCCTGTATGTTGGTACAGGTGAGAACTATGGCGTCACAATGAACAGGTGAGCTTTAAATTGACTCACTGTCCACCTGACTGTCAGACAAACACAGGGCCTGACCCTGGATCAGACTTTGAACCTGAACCTGGAAGTGGACCTGGATCAGTACTCACGTCGTCCTCATAGCGCAGGTGGATGCTGCTGATCTTCACCTGTAGGTTTTTGATCACTTGAGTGGCCAGTTTCTCCACAAATGTGTCCTTCTTCTCCTCCTGAGGTTTCTCTGAAAACACAAACAAACAACAGAAAACTATGACAAGAGAGCTGAAACCAGGACCTGATCAGACCTGGACCGGAACAGACGCCATCCACAGACCAGAATCTGTTTGACTTAAAACTTTACATCATCTCTAAACTTCACATCATCTCCAAACTTTACATCATCCCCAAACTTTACATCATCCCCAAACTTTACATCATCCCCAAACTTTACATCATCTCCAAACTTCACATCATCTCCAAACTTTACATCATCAGAAACAGATTTGTGACAGAAGAAGACAAAGAGATTAGACGATGAAAATAAAAATGTTGTAAGTCATAATTAGAGTAAAATTTTGGGATACTAAATGTTGAAGACAGAAGAATTGAGAAGTAAAGTCAGAAAAATATAAGCCAACTCAGTAACAGGCTGCTTAGCCAGAGAGCTGATGACATGTTGAACATTAAAGAGTACGGTCTAGACCTGCTCTAACTGGATGGGGTCATGAGATAACTTTTGTTATAGGAATAAAGATTGACTGATTTAATGAAGATGGAGAAACGTGCTTCACGTTCAGTCTGACCTCTGTCAGGATCACACTCATCTTCTTCCCCCTCAGAGAAACCACAAACCTCACCTGTTTTGTTGTCGTGTCGTTTCAGCTTCTTCAGGCCTTTTTTGGCCTTTTTATGTTTTTTAAATCCTTTTGAGACTTTGGCAGCGTTAAAGAGAGAGACGGAGGTTAGTGAGAGAAAAGAGCGAGAGACAGGAAGCAGAGACATTGAATTCACAGACAACGTTTAAACCAGCAGCACCGTCACAGGTGGAGGTGAGAGATCAGCCAATCACAGACAGTTATGTTAATGACACAAACTGCTTAGTCAACATGTTATTAACAGTTTAAAGGATCAATACGTCCAGTAAATGGAAATAAATAACACTATACACTATACTATAATACTGCAAAACTATGAGACCAAAGAAAAGAAACGTGTTTCCCTCCTCGTCTTATATTTAATGTTGGATCACCTGAGCTGAAGTATGTTTTATATAAACTCCTGAACACCTGGATGATCTAAACACCTGGAGGATCTAAACACCTGGAGGATTTAAACACCTGGATGATCTAAACACCTGGAGGATTTAAACACCTGGATGATCTAAACACCTGGAGGATTTAAACACCTGGATGATCTAAACACCTGGATGATCTAAACACCTGAGGATTTAAACACCTGAGGATTTAAACACCTGGATGATCTAAACACCTGGATGATCTAAACACCTGGAGGATTTAAACACCTGGATGATCTAAACACCTGGATGATTTAAACACCTGAGGATTTAAACACCTGAGGATTTAAACACCTGAGGATTTAAACACCTGGATGATCTAAACACCTGGATGATCTAAACACCTGGATGATCTAAACAGTGGACAGGTTGTCAAAGAGCTTCAGGAGGAACTGTAAACGGACTGAAGGATTAAAACTTTCAAAAGGTTTTTTAACCTTTGACGTGTTTGTTGAGCTTTTTGTGTGTGTGTAATAATGTGTGTAACACTGTGTGTTACTGTGCGTGTGTGTGTGTTACCGTTTTGCGGCTCCTTGTAAACAACACTCTCCAGACTGAACAGCAGATCTCCAGTTTGAGACGCTGACAGCAAACGCAGCATGAACAGTTCAGATGGCATGTTAATACACTCATCTGGTACTGGGCCCAGTGTGACCTCCCTACTGGTCTCAACACACACTGAAGATACACACTCGGATCAGAGTCAGCTGGTGAGTCAGAGGTCAGTCAGAGGTGAGAGGTCAGTCAGAGGTCAGTCAGGTGAGTCAGAGGTGAGTCAGAGGTCAGTCAGGTGAGTCAGAGGTGAGTCAGAGGTGAGTCAGAGGTCAGAGGTGAGTCAGAGGTCAGAGGTCAGTCAGAGGTCAGAGGTGAGTCAGAGGTCAGAGGTCAGTCAGAGGTCAGAGGTCAGTCAGAGGTCAGTCAGAGGTCAGAGGTGAGTCAGAGGTGAGTCAGAGGTCAGAGGTGAGTCAGAGGTGAGTCAGAGGTGAGTCAGGTCAGTCAGAGGTGAGTCAGAGGTCAGAGGTGAGTCAGAGGTGAGTCAGAGGTGAGTCAGGTCAGTCAGGTGAGTCAGAGGTGAGTCAGAGGTGAGTCAGGTCAGTCAGAGGTGAGTCAGAGGTGAGAGGTCAGTCAGAGGTCAGTCAGAGGTCAGTCAGAGGTGAGAGGTCAGTCAGGTGAGTCAGAGGTGAGTCAGAGGTGAGTCAGGTCAGTCAGGTGAGTCAGAGGTCAGTCAGAGGTGAGAGGTCAGTCAGGTGAGTCAGAGGTGAGTCAGAGGTGAGTCAGGTCAGTCAGGTGAGTCAGAGGTGAGTCAGAGGTGAGTCAGGTCAGTCAGGTGAGTCAGAGGTGAGTCAGAGGTCAGAGGTGAGTCAGAGGTCAGAGGTGAGTCAGAGGTGAGTCAGGTGAGTCAGAGGTGAGAGGTCAGTCAGAGGTCAGTCAGAGGTGAGTCAGAGGTCAGAGGTGAGTCAGAGGTCAGAGGTGAGTCAGAGGTGAGTCAGAGGTCAGAGGTGAGTCAGAGGTGAGTCAGAGGTCAGAGGTGAGTCAGAGGTGAGTCAGAGGTGAGTCAGGTCAGTCAGGTGAGTCAGAGGTCAGAGGTGAGTCAGGTGAGTCAGAGGTCAGAGGTGAGTCAGAGGTGAGTCAGAGGTCAGAGGTGAGTCAGAGGTGAGTCAGAGGTCAGAGGTGAGTCAGAGGTGAGTCAGAGGTGAGTCAGGTCAGTCAGGTGAGTCAGAGGTGAGTCAGAGGTCAGAGGTGAGTCAGGTGAGTCAGAGGTCAGAGGTGAGTCAGAGGTGAGTCAGAGGTGAGAGGTCAGTCAGAGGTCAGTCAGAGGTGAGTCAGAGGTCAGAGGTGAGTCAGGTGAGTCAGAGGTCAGAGGTGAGTCAGAGGTGAGTCAGAGGTGAGTCAGAGGTGAGAGGTCAGTCAGAGGTCAGTCAGAGGTGAGTCAGAGGTCAGAGGTGAGTCAGAGGTGAGTCAGAGGTCAGAGGTCAGTCAGAGGTGAGTCAGAGGTTAGAGGTGAGTCAGAGGTGAGTCAGAGGTCAGAGGTGAGTCAGGTGAGTCAGGTGAGTCAGAGGTCAGAGGTCAGTCAGAGGTCGGTCAGAGGTCAGTCAGAGGTCAGTCAGGTCAGTCAGGTCAGTTAGGTCAGTCAGAGGTCGGTCAGAGGTGAGTCAGAGGTCAGTCAGAGGTCAGTCAGAGGTCAGTCAGGTCAGTCAGAGGTCGGTCAGGTCAGTCAGAGGTCAGTCAGAGGTCGGTCAGAGGTCAGTCAGGTCAGTCAGAGGTCAGTCAGAGGTCAGTCAGGTCAGTCAGAGGTCAGTCAGAGGTCAGTCAGGTCAGTCAGAGGTCAGTCAGAGGTCAGTCAGAGGTCGGTCAGGTCAGTCAGAGGTCAGTCAGAGGTCGGTCAGAGGTGAGTCAGGTCAGTCAGGTCAGTCAGAGGTCAGAGGTGAGTCAGGTCAGTCAGAGGTCAGAGGTGAGTCAGAGGTGAGTCAGAGGTCAGTCAGAGGTCAGTCAGGTCAGTCAGAGGTCAGTCAGAGGTCAGTCAGGTCAGTCAGAGGTCAGTCAGAGGTCAGTCAGAGGTCGGTCAGGTCAGTCAGAGGTCAGTCAGAGGTCGGTCAGAGGTGAGTCAGGTCAGTCAGGTCAGTCAGAGGTCAGAGGTGAGTCAGGTCAGTCAGAGGTCAGAGGTGAGTCAGAGGTGAGTATGAGGTGGGTCAGGTGAGTCAGGTGAGTCAGAGGTGAGTCAGAGGTCAGAGGTGAGTCAGGTGAGTCAGAGGTCAGAGGTGAGTCAGAGGTGAGTCAGAGGTGAGTCAGAGGTGAGTCAGGTCAGTCAGAGGTGAGTCAGAGGTGAGAGGTCAGTCAGAGGTCAGTCAGAGGTGAGTCAGAGGTCAGAGGTGAGTCAGAGGTGAGTCAGAGGTCAGAGGTGAGTCAGAGGTGAGTCAGGTGAGTCAGGTCAGTCAGAGGTCAGAGGTCAGTCAGAGGTCGGTCAGAGGTCAGTCAGAGGTCAGTCAGAGGTCAGTCAGGTTGGTCAGAGGTCAGAGGTCGGTCAGAGGTCAGTCAGAGGTCAGTCAGGTCAGTCAGGTCAGTTAGGTCAGTCAGAGGTCGGTCAGAGGTGAGTCAGAGGTCAGTCAGAGGTCGGTCAGAGGTCGGTCAGAGGTCAGTCAGAGGTCAGTCAGGTCAGTCAGGTCAGTCAGGTCAGTCAGAGGTCAGAGGTCAGTCAGAGGTCGGTCAGAGGTCAGTCAGAGGTCAGTCAGGTTGGTCAGAGGTCAGAGGTCGGTCAGAGGTCAGTCAGAGGTCAGTCAGGTCAGTCAGGTCAGTCAGAGGTCAGTCAGAGGTCGGTCAGAGGTGAGTCAGAGGTCAGTCAGAGGTCGGTCAGAGGTCAGTCAGAGGTCAGTCAGGTCAGTCAGAGGTCAGTCAGAGGTCAGTCAGAGGTCAGTCAGGTCAGTCAGAGGTCAGTCAGAGGTCGGTCAGGTCGGTCAGAGGTCAGTCAGAGGTCAGTCAGGTCAGTCAGAGGTCAGTCAGCGGTCGGTCAGAGGTCAGTCAGAGGTCAGTCAGAGGTCGGTCAGAGGTCGGTCAGAGGTCAGTCAGAGGTCAGTCAGAGGTCGGTCAGCGGTCGGTCAGAGGTCAGTCAGAGGTCAGTCAGAGGTCGGTCAGAGGTCGGTCAGAGATCAGCCCGTCTCACCTCTGCGTGCAGCCATCTGTAGCGCCTCCTCGATGCGTTGCAGCTCTCTCTGCTTCGCCTCCTGCTGGTAGCGCTCCTCCTTTGCTGCATCGAACTTGATCGCTGAAAAAAACATGAAAAAATCAAAAACAAAGTGACACATTTTGTCTTTCAGTGACCTGCTCAACTGACTGAAGCTGCAGGATGAGAGCGACAGGACCAACAGCATCGTTACAGGGTGGTTAGCTTCATGCTAGCCACAGCAGATACACAGACGACATAAACAGACAAACAGCTGCTGTCAGTGAATCTGCACACATTCTGTTTTTTGTTTCATGAGCTCTGTGAGTTTCTCTCACTCAGTCTGAACGCTGCCTGTTCTCCAGGTGAGGTGAACACCTGCCAGTGTCTGTTCTGATCTCCAGGTGAGGTGAACACCTGCCAGTGTCTGTTCTGTTCTCCTGAACTAACTGAAGAAACTAGAGACTCAACAAAAACTCTTGTTTGTTCCAATAAGGATCCAGGTGTGTCTGTGTGTGTTTAATGCGTTTTAAAGGGAAACTCCATCTTTTCAGGGTCCAACTGTCTCTTCCTGCAGACTAAAGTTCAGTTTCTTTCAGTCACTGCTTGTTTCTGAAGTTTTCTTCATGAGGAACGTTATATAACACTCTTCTTCTTCCTTGATCCTGAACTGTAGAACCAGACTGAGTCAGGACTCAAAAACTGACCGTTTCACTGTGTTCATCAGTTGGTTTTCTGCAGTTTAACCTCAGAGACCAAACGGACGCTGCTGACAGGAAGTCAACTGACAAACAGAGCAGTTTCTGACCTACAGACACAAAGTCGGACTGATTACAGCTCAGAACTGATCAGTGAAAACACGAGCAGACGACTGGTGAGTCCAGATGGACACAGTCACAGTTTATTAACTCAATGCAGCCAAGTCTTCACTACAAAGTCCAGAGTCAGGACTCAGTCACTATCTTTGTTTAATGTTTTCAGAAATAATGCACAATTTTAAATATTTTGTTCTGATTCTTTTACATCAACTTCCTGTCATCTCACATGAAACTGATCTTGCTCTGTTTTTATTGTCGTTAAGTTAAAATATTTGATCATTTCTGAGCTGAATGACTTCTGTTTTCTGTCGAGTCACTGAAAGTCAAATGTGTCATGTGACACCTGTGCTGCTCAGGACTCTGATACAGACACCCTGTAGGTGAGTCATTAACTTTAAATTAGTTTCCTGTGCAGTCCAAAAGATTGTTACAAGCCTCCACCCTGCTGACATGACAGCTCCGGTGTTTCTACAGAAACCAGAAAATCCTCCAAAACCTCCCAGAGACCCCGGGATCGGATCGGACTGGAGTGAACCTCAGATTTAGAAGAAAATCCCAGATTAGAAACCAGGAAAATCTACATGAAACATCAGAGCTGTGAAGTAAAAAGGTTCAAGAGGACCAGAGGTGGAAACAGCGAGGGCTGCACGACGTGTTAATACACTGACTTTAAACAATATTCAACTGCAACAGACACTTTTTCACTTAACTTCTCATTCACAGTTTAATGTATGTAGAAAAATGACGTATCCACATACAGACTGGTTCACTTTAAACCTCACCGTCACCGTGATGTTCAGTCTGACACCAGGCTGGACTTATTACGGCACAAAGAAAGGAAGCACATCAGCTGCTGTTTTCCTCAGTTATTATTATTATGTAGACATCGTGCAGCCCCACCAAGAAGCACAGAAACTGGATCAGACCTGAACCTGAACCACCACCTGAGCCTCGGCCTCTTACCGTTGTATGGACACCTTTTCAGTTCAGATCCAGCTGGAACACACACACAACAAGTGAGAACACACACTCCTCCATCTACATGTGTGTCGATACGTAGAAACTCCACCTCCAGACCAGACCAGCCAATCAACAGGCTTTATTCAGCAGGTGCTGTACATCATTCTGACTACGGACGCAGCACCGCTGACAGTTTAACGGATGTGTCATCGTGAAGTTTCTGCTATCAGAACAAACATTAAGCTGTGTAGACGTCTCTGTGTGTCCCTGTGATCCTGAGCACCTGCTCTTGATCTGGTCCCACAGTCAGACCTGGTCCCACAGTCAGACCTGGTCCCACAGTCAGACCTGGTCTGGTCCCATGTTTGACGGACTCATCTCAGCGTGTCTCAGAGCTTCACGATCTCTTATTCTTTTAAAAACAAACAGAATCATGTGGCTTCATTCTGAAACATCACTTGTACAAGACAAAGGTCACCTGACGGAGGTGAGCAGCCTGACATGTGACTGGCTGATCTGGTGATGGAGCGGTCTCATTAGACTTGAATCTGTCCACAGAGCGTACAGATCAACACTTACTGGCTCCAGGAACAACCAGCAGGTACAGACCGTCCAGCGTGGCGACCACGGCGTCGTTGTAGAGATTCTTCCAGGGAATCTTCAACGTCAGCTTCCCTGAAACACAAACAGGACATCAGTTTATCAGCTCAGTGGGTTTTTGGTTTGACGCACTTCCTGTCCAGTGGAAGTGTTGAGTTGTTTGTTTTCAGTTTGTTTTGTGTTTTTTAATAAGAGAATCAATTTAAGTAATTTAATCAATCGACAGATACAAACTAAATCAACGACACTCCCTCCAAATATTAATCACAACATCCAAGAATAAAACGTTTTCAGACTTCACACTCACCGATCTGTCCGGCCTTCACTCTGAACGGAACATCAAACTCACTCTGAAACACAAACACACATTATTACACGATTATCATTTTAACAATCAATCATTCAGTACGTTAAGTTGAGTGAGTGGACGCCATCCGACGTCTGATATCAGAAACACTGTGGCTGATGACATCATAGGGATGGGGCGGGGCCTCAGACTCACCAGAGCGTTCTCCTTCACCTTCAGGTTCTCCAGGACAACATTTCCTGCAGACAGACACAACGAAGTCATTAACTCTTCATCATCGTCATCACGTCTGTCAGGCTCACATTGTGAGCAGGTGACCGTCTAACTGACAACATTACATTTATTACATGAATATAAACTAATGATCGTGTCCTTCACACAGCGCCCTCTGGTGGCTGCTTCACTCTGCTGACACATATCATCCAGGTGACTGTCATAAATGGGTTATTTTAGGACACTTTGGTAAAATAATAAAGGTGATGGTTCATGTTTTATGAACGTTTCTTCTGCAGCTGTACAAACTATTCAGATGACTGAGGTAACTGGCCGCCATGTTGGTTATCTGAAGTGAACACGTACTCCTACTTCCTCTAAAAGATCTAATAAAGAATCTTTTACTTACTTTTACTTACTTTGATACTTTAATTACATTTCACTGATATCCCTTCACTTTACTGAAGTATTATTTTGAGTGCAGGACTTTCACTTGTCACGGAGATGATTGTATGTGAATACTTGTTCCAGATCTGTAGAATAAATATTGAACTCTTTCCTGGTGGAGGTTTGTGTTTCCACCTTCATCAACACGCAGCCACTCAGAGCTGCCAGCTGATTGGTGGAGCCTGTTTGTGAGTGTCTCAGGTATGTTTGACTCCCACAGGTGTGACAAAGACATGAGAACAGGTACGAGGAAGCTCCAACAGATCCAGGCTGAACTGTGATAATGTCCAACAATAAACATGATATTATTAAACGGCTCTGATGATCATAGACACATCATCAATACTTCAGGTGGATCAATAAAAGATAACATGAAAATCAGAACTTCTGTTCCTGAAAGACCAGTTTTAGAAACACATCTTCTGTTCAGTGTGTGTGTGTGTGTGTGTGTGCGTGTGTGCGTGTGTGTGCGCGTGTGTGTGCTGGATCAGGTTTCTTTACATTCACACACACTGATGACGTGTTAATGGAGGATGACACAGTTTCCTGTTTCTGCTCTCAATAATAACAAGTGATTTTTTTAAAGACAAACTTTGTTTTATTTTATTCTGTTTCTCACATGAACTCCTCGTGATGAAGATAACAGTGTCCACATGATAACTGTTAAACTCTACTGGACACTGTGTGTGTGTGTGTGTGTGTGTGTGTGTGTGTGTGTGTGTGTGTGTGTGTGTGTGTGTTGAGCTGATAAGCGGCAGGTTTAAATTGTCAGTTAACTGAATGAACCCTGGTGAGACTTTGTGTCCATCTGTCAGTTTAACCGTTTAGTTTCTGGACATTTTTAAACTGATCCTGGGTCAGATCGATACCCACTGTGTGTGTGTGTGTGTGTGTGTGTGTGTGTGTGTGTGTGTGTGTGTGTGTGTGTGTGTGTGTGTGTGTGTGTGTGTGTGTGTGTGTGTGTGTGTGTTGAGGGTGTGTTTGTTTACCCGATTACTGACGCTCTGTCTGAGAATTAGCACACCGAACCTCGCTAGAAAATCTGATAATTGACTGTGCTTGAGGTGAATTAAAACCTGACCGCGGTGACTTTCTGTTCCCTGTGACTCGCTCTCCACTTCGGCATAAATGTAACGCAACAATAGTCCTTCTACTTAATGAACTGACAGAAGCTCATACTCATAAGAACCCGCTTCCGCCAGCGTCTCTGTGTGTTTTGGTGGAGGCATGGCGGGGACAGCTGGAAAAGCTTTGATTAAAATTAAATAAATTAAAGCCGGTCGGTGGGTTGTATTAAAGCCGAGTTTTAGAAAAGAACATGTTCTTTAACATGACCTGTTCAGACATGTTCTAGTATATGTTAATATTTGTTCAGGAAGGAGAGAGTTTTAAAATGTGGTATTTCTGTACGGAG
Source organism: Pagrus major (assembly GCF_040436345.1). Classification (NCBI taxonomy): domain Eukaryota; kingdom Metazoa; phylum Chordata; class Actinopteri; order Spariformes; family Sparidae; genus Pagrus; species Pagrus major. Next base: position 39,886,331 of record NC_133218.1, on the reverse strand, counting down.
TCCGGCCTCTGTCCGTGTGCCACCGCGGTGGCTGCTAGCTAGCTGCTGAGCTCACCTCCCCAGATCCCGATCTTGAGCTGGGACTTGTCCAGGTTCTCCACGTAGTCTCCAATGAACCTGTTGAGCAGGTCGCTGACCAGAGACTCGAAGACCATGACTGAAAGCTCCGGGTGGGACCCTGCTGAAGGGTCGCTGTCAGCCTTCACCTGATTTCCGCTTTCGGATGAAAACAGGAATCAACGATCGACTCTCTCTGGGATCGACTGCTGGGTGTCATCGATTAGTGCTGCCTTTGTGTTAACAACATTGTGGGAGTGAGATAGAATCGATCAGTCAGGTAACGATGAGTCACACAGTCTCACCTTACTAACTGTCTGTCTGTCTGTGTGTGTGCCTGTCTGTCTGTCTCTGCCTGTCTGTCTGTCTGTCTCTGCCTGTCTGTCTGCCTGTCTCTGCCTGTCTGCCTGTCTGCCTGCCTGCCTGTCTGTCTGCCTGTCTGTCTGTCTGTCTGTCTGTCTCTGCCTGTCTGTCTGTCTGTCTCTGCCTGTCTGTCTGCCTGTCTGCCTGTCTGCCTGTCTCTGTTCCACATAATAAACTTGCCGAAATAAAAGTAATAAAACTGTAAAAAAAAAACCCATAAGCCACATTTTCACTGAACTTATCAGAAGTAAAATTCCAGAAAGTCTCATCAGAGTTTATATTCTACAAATATGACACATTCAGTCAAAACCTGAAGTATGACAGAGCTGACAGTGTGGAGCAGGACGTGTCCTGGAGGAGGACGGGCCCTGGAGGAGGACGTGTCCTGGAGGAGGACGGGCCCTGGAGGAGCACGGGCCCTGGAGGAGGACGTGTCCTGGAGGAGGACGGGCCCTGGAGGAGCACGGGCCCTGGAGGAGGACGTGTCCTGGAGGAGGACGGGCCCTGGAGGAGGACGTGTCCTGGAGGAGGACGTGTCCTGGAGCAGGACGTGTCCTGGAGGAGGACGGGCCCTGGAGGAGGACGTGTCCTGGAGGAGGACGGGTCCTGGAGGAGCACGGGCCCTGGAGCAGGACGTGTCCTGGAGGAGGACGGGTCCTGGAGGAGGACGGGCCCTGGAGGAGGACGTGTCCTGGAGGAGGACGTGTCCTGGAGGAGCACGGGCCCTGGAGGAGGACGGGCCCTGGAGGAGGACGTGTCCTGGAGGAGGACGGGCCCTGGAGGAGCACGGGCCCTGGAGCAGGACGTGTCCTGGAGGAGGACGTGTCCTGGAGGAGCACGGGCCCTGGAGGAGGACGGGCCCTGGAGGAGGACGGGTCCTGGAGGAGCACGGGCCCTGGAGCAGGACGTGTCCTGGAGGAGGACGGGTCCTGGAGGAGGACGGGCCCTGGAGGAGGACGTGTCCTGGAGGAGCACGGGCCCTGGAGGAGGACGGGCCCTGGAGGAGGACGTGTCCTGGAGGAGCACGGGCCCTGGAGGAGCACGGGCCCTGGAGGAGGACGGGTCCTGGAGGAGGACGGGCCCTGGAGGAGCACGGGCCCTGGAGGAGGACGGGCCCTGGAGGAGGACGGGTCCTGGAGGAGGACGGGCCCTGGAGGAGCACGGGCCCTGGAGGAGGACGGGCCCTGGAGGAGGACGGGTCCTGGAGGAGGACGGGCCCTGGAGCAGGACGGGCCCTGGAGGAGCACGGGCCCTGGAGGAGGACGGGTCCTGGAGCAGGACGGGTCCTGGAGGAGGACGGGTCCTGGAGGCAGTCTGATCTGATCCTGTTTCAGGATTTTCACAATAAGGGCGTTTGTTTTTCCTTATATTTATAAGGAACACTGACCTCCAGTGTTGCCTTGGTAACAGCTCAGTTGCTGTTGATCAGGACAAACACGTCTTATTAGGAGTCATTTCCTGCTGATGGACGGACGCCGTTTGCCTGATTTGTGTTGAGTGCAGCTGTGACATCATCAGCGTGTCACAGTTCAGAGAACCGGGCGCCATGTTTGCAGACGGAGGATGAGGAGGACGAAGAGTTTAATGAAGGAAGCAGCTGATCTAATGTTCTCAATCAAACACACTGAGAGGATCATTACTGAGACAAACAGCCCATAATACTCACAACAGGAAACACATGATGATCAATCACAGACGAAAAGGACAAAAACACAAACAAACAAACAATTAACACAAAGTGATTTTTCTAAGTAACGAAACACAAACATGATGTTTGTTCACAGAGAAACAAACAGACACACAAACCAAGTTAAGTCCATCTGGGACAGACACGGAGCTCCGTCTCTGAGGGACGGTCCTGGACTGAACCGGTCAGCCACAACAGTTCACAACAACATGAATCATGATGTTCTACAACAACACAATCAGATACACACGAAAGGAACAACACATGACAGTCATCACATGACTGGTCTCTGCAGGTCTCTGCAGGTCTCTGTTGGTCTCTGCAGGTCTCTGCAGGTCTCTGGTGGTCTCTGCAGGTCTCTGCAGGTCTCTGTTGGTCTCTGCAGGTCTCTGCAGGTCTCTGGTGGTCTCTGCAGGTCTCTGTTGGTCTCTGCAGGTCTCTGCAGGTCTCTGCAGGTCTCTGGTGGTCTCTGCAGGTCTCTGCAGGTCTCTGGTGGTCTCTGGTGGTCTCTGCAGGTCTCTGGTGGTCTCTGCAGGTCTCTGCAGGTCTCTGGTGGTCTCTGCAGGTCTCTGGTGGTCTCTGCAGGTCTCTGCAGGTCTCTGGTGGTCTCTGCAGGTCTCTGCAGGTCTCTGGTGGTCTCTGCAGGTCTCTGGTGGTCTCTGCAGGTCTCTGCAGGTCTCTGGTGGTCTCTGCAGGTCTCTGTTGGTCTCTGTTGGTCTCTGTTGGTCTCTGGTGGTCTCTGGTGGTCTCTGCAGGTCTCTGTTGGTCTCTGTTGGTCTCTGCAGGTCTCTGCAGGTCTCTGATGGTCTCTGCAGGTCTCTGTTGGTCTCTGTTGGTCTCTGCAGGTCTCTGTTGGTCTCTGCAGGTCTCTGTTGGTCTCTGTTGGTCTCTGCAGGTCTCTGTTGGTCTCTGTTGGTCTCTGTTGGTCTCTGGTGGTCTCTGTTGGTCTCTGTTGGTCTCTGCAGGTCTCTGTTGGTCTCTGTTGGTCTCTGCAGGTCTCTGTTGGTCTCTGCAGGTCTCTGTTGGTCTCTGTAGGTCTCTGATGGTCTCTGTTGGTCTCTGTTGGTCTCTGCAGGTCTCTGTTGGTCTCTGCAGGTCTCTGTTGGTCTCTGGTGGTCTCTGTTGGTCTCTGATGGTCTCTGTTGGTCTCTGCAGGTCTCTGCAGGTCTCTGCTGGTCTCTGCTGGTCTCTGCAGGTCTCTGTTGGTCTCTGGTGGTCTCTGGTGGTCTCTGCAGGTCTCTGTTGGTCTCTGCAGGTCTCTGCAGGTCTCTGTTGGTCTCTGTTGGTCTCTGCAGGTCTCTGTTGGTCTCTGTAGGTCTCTGATGGTCTCTGCAGGTCTCTGTTGGTCTCTGTTGGTCTCTGATGGTCTCTGGTGGTCTCTGTTGGTCTCTGTTGGTCTCTGCAGGTCTCTGTTGGTCTCTGTTGGTCTCTGCAGGTCTCTGCTGGTCTCTGCAGGTCTCTGTTGGTCTCTGTTGGTCTCTGATGGTCTCTGTTGGTCTCTGTTGGTCTCTGCAGGTCTCTGTTGGTCTCTGCAGGTCTCTGTTGGTCTCTGTTGGTCTCTGTTGGTCTCTGATGGTCTCTGCAGGTCTCTGGTGGTCTCTGGTGGTCTCTGCAGGTCTCTGATGGTCTCTGCCGGTCTCTGTTGGTCTCTGCAGGTCTCTGCAGGTCTCTGTTGGTCTCTGCTGGTCTCTGCAGGTCTCTGCAGGTCTCTGTTGGTCTCTGTTGGTCTCTGCAGGTCTCTGATGGTCTCTGGTGGTCTCTGGTGGTCTCTGCGGGTCTCTGCAGGTCTCTGTTGGTCTCTGCAGGTCTCTGTTGGTCTCTGGTGGTCTCTGCAGGTCTCTGTTGGTCTCTGCAGGTCTCTGCAGGTCTCTGTTGGTCTCTGTTGGTCTCTGCAGGTCTCTGTTGGTCTCTGTTGGTCTCTGTTGGTCTCTGCAGGTCTCTGTTGGTCTCTGATGGTCTCTGGTGGTCTCTGTTGGTCTCTGTTGGTCTCTGCAGGTCTCTGTTGGTCTCTGCAGGTCTCTGTTGGTCTCTGTTGGTCTCTGCAGGTCTCTGCAGGTCTCTGCTGGTCTCTGGTGGTCTCTGCAGGTCTCTGTTGGTCTCTGGTGGTCTCTGTTGTTCTCTGGTGGTCTCTGCAGGTCTCTGTTGGTCTCTGCAGGTCTCTGCAGGTCTCTGTTGGTCTCTGTTGGTCTCTGTAGGTCTCTGTTGGTCTCTGCAGGTCTCTGTTGGTCTCTGTTGGTCTCTGCAGGTCTCTGTTGGTCTCTGATGGTCTCTGGTGGTCTCTGTTGGTCTCTGTTGGTCTCTGCAGGTCTCTGTTGGTCTCTGCAGGTCTCTGTTGGTCTCTGATGGTCTCTGTTGGTCTCTGTTGGTCTGTGCAGGTCTCTGTTGGTCTGTGCAGGTCTGTGCAGGTCTCTGCAGGTCTCTGCAGGTCTCTGTTGGTCTCTGCAGGTCTCTGTTGGTCTCTTGTGGTCTCTTGTGGTCTCTGCAGGTCTCTGTTGGTCTCTGCAGGTCTCTGCAGGTCTCTGTTGGTCTCTGTTGGTCTCTGCAGGTCTCTGGTGGTCTCTGGTGGTCTCTGTTGGTCTCTGTTGGTCTCTGCAGGTCTCTGTTGGTCTCTGCAGGTCTCTGGTGGTCTCTGGTGGTCTCTGCAGGTCTCTGTTGGTCTCTGCAGGTCTCTGGTGGTCTCTTGTGGTCTCTTGTGGTCTCTGCAGGTCTCTGTTGGTCTCTGCAGGTCTCTGCAGGTCTCTGTTGGTCTCTGTTGGTCTCTGCAGGTCTCTGATGGTCTCTGGTGGTCTCTGTTGGTCTCTGTTGGTCTCTGCAGGTCTCTGTTGGTCTCTGCAGGTCTCTGGTGGTCTCTGGTGGTCTCTGCAGGTCTCTGGTGGTCTCTGTTGGTCTCTGATGGTCTCTACAGGTCTCTGTTGGTCTCTGGTGGTCTCTGCAGGTCTCTGGTGGTCTCTGCAGATCTCTGCAGGTCTCTGATGGTCTCCACAGTGATCAGGAGAACACCATCAGACCACAGTGCCTCGGCTGCTGACCTGGACTTCATATTCAGACAGGTGGAGCTGCTGCAGGTGTGGAGAGACTCACCTGTCCTCCTGCTCAGACCAGGTGAGGACAGACGCTACGCGAGGACGAGCTGAGTCCAAACACTGAGTGAAGAATTCATTCACATCAGTCTGGTTCTGAAACAAAGATCTGATCTGAGCATATTATGGGATGTTTCATGTGTGTAACTGTACGCCTCACCTGTGTGGACTTCAACGTGTGTTGTGTTGTGTTGTGTTGTGTTGTGTTGTGTTGTGTTCTGTTGTGTTCTGTTGTGCAAACAGACACACACAGACACACACTTTAACAAGGTGACATCATGGATATAAACAACAGATAAATGTTAGGTAAGGTTTAATGTTTAATGTTTAATGTTTAATGTTTAAGGTTTAATGTTTAATGTTTAAGGGTTAATGTTTAATGTTTAATGTTTAATGTTTAATGTTTAAGGGTTAATGTTTAATGTTTAATGTTTAATGTTTAAGGGTTAATGTTTAATGTTTAATGTTTAATGTTTAAGGGTTAATGTTTAATGTTTAATGTTTAATGTTTAAGGTTTAATGTTTAATGTTTAATGTTTAATGTTTAAGGGTTAATGTTTAATGTTTAATGTTTAATGTTTAAGGGTTAATGTTTAATGTTTAATGTTTAATGTTTAAGGTTTAATGTTTAATGTTTAAGGGTTAATGTTTAATGTTTAATGTTTAATGTTTAAGGTTTAATGTTTAATGTTTAAGGTTTAATGTTTAATGTTTAAGGTTTAATGTTTAATGTTTAATGTTTAATGTTTAAGGGTTAATGTTTAATGTTTAATGTTTAATGTTTAAGGGTTAATGTTTAATGTTTAATGTTAATGTTTAAGGTTTAATGTTTAATGTTTAAGGGTTAATGTTTAAGGTTTAATGTTTAAGGTTTAATGTTTAATGTTTAATGTTTAAGGGTTAATGGTTAATGTTTAATGGTTTTAATGTTTAAGGGTTAATGTTTAATGTTTAAGGTTTAAGGTTAATGTTTAATGTTTAAGGTTTAATGTTTAATGTTTAATGTTTAAGGGTTAATGTTTAAGGTTTAATGTTTAAGGTTTAATGTTTAATGTTTAATGTTTAAGGGTTAATGTTTAATGTTTAAGGTTTAATGTTTAAGGTTAATGTTTAATGTTTAATGTTTAAGGTTTAATGTTTAATGTTTAAGGGTTAATGTTTAAGGTTTAATGTTTAATGTTAATGTTTAAGGTTAATGTTTAATGTTTAATGTTTAAGGTTTAATGTTTAATGTTTAATGTTTAAGGGTTAATGTTTAATGTTAAGTTTAAGGTTTAATGTTTAATGTTTAAGGTTTAATGTTTAAGGTTTAATGTTTAAGGTTTAATGTTTAATGTTTAATGTTTAAGGGTTAATGTTTAATGTTTAATGTTTAATGTTTAAGGTTTAATGTTTAATGTTTAAGGTTAAGGTTTAATGTTTAATGTTTAAGGTTTAATGTTTAATGTTTAATGTTAATGTTTAATGTTTTAAGGGTTAATGTTTAAGGTTTACATGTTTAAGGTTTAATGTTTAATGTTTAATGTTTAAGGGTTAATGTTTAATGTTTAAGGTTTAATGTTTAAGGTTTAATGTTTAATGTTTAATGTTTAAGGGTTAATGTTTAATGTTTAAGGTTAATGTTTAAGGTTTAATGTTTAATGTTTAATGTTTAAGGTTAATGTTTAATGTTTAATGTTTAATGTTTAATGTTTAAGGGTTAATGTTTAATGTTTAATGTTTAAGGGTTAATGTTTAATGTTTAAGGTTTAATGTTTAAGGTTTAATGTTTAATGTTTAATGTTTAAGGGTTAATGTTTAATGTTTAATGTTTAATGTTTAAGTAATGTTTAATGTTTAAGGTTAAGGTTTAATGTTTAATGTTTAAGGTTTAATGTTTAATGTTTAAGGTTTAATGTTTAAGGTTTAATGTTTAAGGTTAATGTTTAATGTTTAATGTTTAATGTTTAATGTTTAAGGGTTAAGGTTTAATGTTAAATGTTTAATGTTTAATGTTTAATTGTTTAAGGTTTAATGTTTAATGTTTAGGTTTAATGTTTAAGGTTTAATGTTTAAGGTTTAATGTTTAATGTTTAATGTTTAAGGGTTAATGTTTAATGTTTAATGTTTAATGTTTAATGTTTAAGGGTTAATGTTTAATGTTTAATGTTTAAGGGTTAAGGTTTAATGTTTAATGTTTAATGTTTAATGTTTAATGTTTAAGGGTTAAGGTTTAATGTTTAATGTTTAATGTTTAATGTTTAATGTTTAAGGGTTAATGTTTAATGTTTAATGTTTAATGTTTAATGTTTAATGTTTAAGGGTTAAGGTTTAATGTTTAAGGTTTAATGTTTAATGTTTAATGTTTAAGGGTTAAGGTTTAATGTTTAATGTTTAATGTTTAAGGTTTAATGTTTAATGTTTAATGTTTAATGTTTAAGGGTTAATGTTTAATGTTTAATGTTTAATGTTTAAGGTTTAATGTTTAATGTTTAATGTTTAAGGGTTAATGTTTAATGTTTAATGTTTAAGGGTTAAGGTTTAATGTTTAAGGTTTAATGTTTAAGGTTTAATGTTTAATGTTTAATGTTTAAGGGTTAATGTTTAATGTTTAAGGGTTAATGTTTAAGGTTTAAGGTTTAATGTTTAATGTTTAAGGGTTAATGTTTAAGGTTTAATGTTTAATGTTTAATGTTTAAGGGTTAATGTTTAATGTTTAATGTTTAAGGTTAATGTTTAATGTTTAAGGTTTAATGTTTAAGGTTTAATGTTTAATGTTTAATGTTTAAGGGTTAATGTTTAATGTTTAATGTTTAATGTTTAAGGGTTAATGTTTAATGTTTAAGGTTTAAGGTTAATGTTTAATGTTTAAGGTTTAATGTTTAATGTTTAAGGTTTAATGTTTAAGGTTTAATGTTTAAGGTTTAATGTTTAATGTTTAATGTTTAATGTTTAATGTTTAAGGGTTAAGGTTTAATGTTTAATGTTTAATGTTTAATGTTTAATGTTTAAGGGTTAATGTTTAATGTTTAAGGTTTAATGTTTAAGGTTTAATGTTAAGGTTTAATGTTTAATGTTTAATGTTTAAGGGTTAATGTTTAATGTTTAATGTTTAATGTTTAATGTTTAAGGGTTAATGTTTAATGTTTAATGTTTAAGGGTTAAGGTTTAATGTTTAATGTTTAATGTTTAATGTTTAATGTTTAAGGGTTAAGGTTTAATGTTTAATGTTTAATGTTTTAATGTTTAATGTTTAAGGGTTAATGTTTAATGTTTAATGTTTAATGTTTAATGTTTAATGTTTAAGGGTTAAGGTTTAATGTTTAAGGTTTAATGTTTAATGTTTAATGTTTAAGGGTTAATGTTTAATGTTTAATGTTTAATGTTTAAGGTTTAATGTTTAATGTTTAATGTTTAATGTTTAAGGGTTAATGTTTAATGTTTAATGTTTAATGTTTAAGGTTTAATGTTTAATGTTTAATGTTTAAGGGTTAATGTTTAATGTTTAATGTTTAAGGGTTAAGGTTTAATGTTTAAGGTTTAATGTTTAATGTTTAAGGGTTAATGTTTAATGTTTAATGTTTAATGTTTAATGTTTAAGGGTTAATGTTTAATGTTTAATGTTTAATGTTTAAGGGTTAATGTTTAATGTTTAATGTTTAAGGTTTAATGTTTAATGTTTAATGTTTAATGTTTAAGGGTTAATGTTTAATGTTTAATGTTTAAGGTTTAATGTTTAATGTTTAATGTTTAATGTTTAAGGGTTAATGTTTAATGTTTAATGTTTAAGGGTTAATGTTTAATGTTTAATGTTTAAGGGTTAAGGTTTAATGTTTAATGTTTAAGGTTTAAGGTTTCATGTTTAATGTTTAAGGTTTAATGTTTAAGGGTTAATGTTTAAGGTTTAAGGTTTAATGTTTAAGCTTTAAGGTTTAATGTTTAAGGATTAATGTTTAAGGTTTAAGGGTTAATGTTTAAGGGTTAAGGTTTAATGTTTAAGGTTTAATGTTTAAGGTTTAAGGTTTAAGGTTTAAGGTTTAATGTTTAAGGTTTAAGGGTTAATGTTTAATGTTTAATGTTTAATGTTTAAGGTTTAATGTTTATGGTTTAATGTTTAATGTTTAATGTTTAAGGTTTAATGTTTAAGGTTTAATGTTTAATGTTTAATGTTTAAGGTTTAATGTTTAAGGGTTAATGTTTAAGGTTTAAGGTTTAATGTTTAAGCTTTAAGGTTTAATGTTTAAGGATTAATGTTTAAGGTTTAAGGGTTAATGTTTAAGGTTTAATGTTTAAGGTTTAAGGGTTAATGTTTAAGGTTTAAGGTTGTTATTATGAAATATTAAAAGATTTATAATCATTCACATTTTCAGAGTCGCTGAAATTAAAACCTTAAACCTTAAACATTAAACCATTAGAATCATTTTAAGTTTTGTTTGTTTATATTTGGCTTTATACATACATGTTATTATAATTAGTGATGTCATTTCCCAGAAGCCCCTCCCCCATTAGGCTCCATCTGATGTTTCTCCACAAGGTCACAAACCTTTATGATGACCGTGGCCATGCCCCCCCCCAACTAGTCATGTGACCCGCGAGACGCACCCTCCAGGTCTTTAAATGGTGCTCGTCCCCTCGAGACGGAGACAGACGACAGGACACAGCCACAGGTGAGTCACCTCTCTCTGACAGTCAGGGTCTCTCTCTCTCTCTCTCTCTCTCTCTCGCTCTCTCTGACAGTCAGGGTCTCTCTCTCTCTCTCTCTCGCTCTCTCTGACAGTCAGGGTCTCTCTCGCTCTCTCTCTCTCTCTCTCTCTCTCTCTCTCTCTCTCTGACAGTCAGGGTCTCTCTCTCTCTCTCTCTCTCTCTCTCTCTCTCTCTCTGACAGTCAGGGTCTCTCTCTCTCTCTCTCTCTCTCTCTCTAACAGTCAGGGTCTCTCTCTCTCTCTCTCTCTCTCTCTCTCTCTCTCTCTCTCTGACAGTCAGGGTCTCTCTCTCTCTCTCTCTCTCTCTCTAACAGTCAGGGTCTCTCTCTCTCTCTCTCTCTGACAGTCAGGGTCTCTCAATTTCAATTTCAAAGGAGCTTTATTGGCATGAAAGTTTAAGCAATTTTGCCAAAGCAACAAAACACAATATACAATGTTGACACAGTAAATAATTACAGAATAAATAATAGATATATGATTAATAATAATGATAATAATGATAATAATAAAACAAATAAATTAATAAAGAAAAGAAAAGAAGAAGAAAAGAAAAGAGAAAAAATAAATAAATAAATAAATAAATAAAAATAAAAATGGAAAGTGTGTGTGTGTGTGTGTGTGTGTGTGTGTGTGTGTGTGTGTGTGTGTGTGTATGTGCGTATCAGTGTGCAGGTAAGTGGAGGAGATCATGTCCGGTGTTTGCAGCTTCTCTTTTTCTGTGGCAGGCACTAACATATTTTGCTGCATCTGCAGCAGTGGCACTTTTCTCTCCCAGTAAATATTGTATTTTTTCTGTGTCTGGGAGTTTGTCAAAATTTGGGGTTGTGTGTGTGATTTTGTTGTAAAGTTTTGTTCTGATATCTGTGTATTTGTCACAGTGCAGCAGGAAGTGCTGCTCTGTCTCCACCTGTCTGTGTGGACAGAGCCGACACAGCCGCTCCTCTCTGGGCAGCCACGTCTGTCTGTGCCGGCCGCTCTCCAAGGCCAGGTTATGGCTGCTGAGTCTGTACATAGTCAACGTTTTCCTCAGTCTCGGGTCGGTTACAGAGCTCAGGTATTCTGCCATTGTGTATTGTCTGTTTAGGGCCAAATAGCATTGGAGTTTGCTTTGGGTTTTGGTTGTAGATGTCCAATAGTTGATGTAATTGTCTTTTTCTTTTGCTATAATTTGGTGGGGCCGGATTGTGTGAGGGCGGTCTTGGTGCCCGGTGCTGTTGGAGCTGAGCCTGTGGACCAGCTGGCTGAGGGGACTCCTGTCTTTGCTCTCCTCTTGGCATTGTAGGGCTTTGTAGTGGTAGGAGCCGGGCTCGCTGGCTTTGAGGTGTTGGTAGAATTTTATGGCTCTTTTTTGGATCCGAATTAACAGGGGAAATTGGCCTAATTCAGCTCTGCATCCGTTGTTGGGGGAGTTCCTGTGGACTTTGAGGATGCTTTTGCAGATCTCTGTGTGCAGGCTTTCGATTGGGTGTTTGTCCCATTTTTCAAGGTCTTGGTTGATGAGAGGGCCCCACACTTCACTGCCGTATAATATAATTGGTTCAATTATGGATTGGAATATTTTGATCCAGATTTTGACAGGTATGTCTATGTTTGAGGATTTTTTTATAGTCCAGAAAGCTCTTCTGCCCTTATCTCGGAGATCTTTAATGGCCAGATTGAAATTTCCCGTCGATGTGATGTTTAGTCCTAAATATGTGTAGCTGTGTGTGTGTTCTATGTCTGTAGAGTCCAGGTGGAACCGGTGTTGGTTTTTCTGACTCTTAGGTCGTTTCTGGAAGACCATGACTTTTGTCTTTTCCAGGTTAACGGTCAGGGCCCAGGTCTGACAGAACTTTTGCAGGTGATCTAGCTGTTTTTGTAGAGCCTCCTTTGATGGAGCGAGCAGTATTAGGTCATCTGCAAATAATAAGCATTTGACTTCTATGTCAGAGAGGGTGAGACCAGGGATATCGGACTCTTCCAGGGATTTGGCCAGTTCATCTATGTAGATGTTAAACAGGGTGGGGCTCAGACTGCAGCCCTGCTTCACTCCTCTACTTTGGGGGAAGAAGTCTGTTTCCATGATTCCAATTTTTACAGCGCATTTATTATTTATGTACATTGTTTTGATGATATCGTAGGTTTTTCCTCCAATACCTTTTTCTAATAATTTTAGGAATAGACCATGATGCCAAATTGAGTCGAATGCTTTCTTGAAATCTACAAAACAAGAGAAGATTGTGTTTTTGTTTTGGTGGACGTGTTTCTGGACGAGGGTGTGGAGGGTGTAGATGTGGTCGCTGGTTCTGTGTTGTGGTGTAAAACCAGTCTGACTCTTGCTCAGGACATTGTGCTCACTGAGGAAGTTTTGCAGACGGCTGTTTAAGATGCTGCAGAATAACTTCCCCAGGTTGCTGCTGACACATATGCCTCTGTAGTTGTCTGGCTCGTATTTGTTTCCACTTTTAAAGATTGGAGTGATGATCCCTCGGCTCCAGGTGTCAGGAAAATGTCCAATGTTCAAAGTCAGATTGAATAGTTTCAATATGGCAGTCTTGATTTTATGGCTGCTGAACTGAAGCATTTCATTTAAGATGCCATCAGGGCCACTTGCCTTCCGTGACTGCAGGTTCTGGATCTTAGCCAGCAGCTCCCCTTCACTAATTTCATAATCTAAAGGATTTTGGTTGTCTTTAACGATTGATTCAAGGGTTTCTAGTTTGTTGAGCAGATTATTTTGGGCTGAATCCAGAGTGATTGCACTGTATAGGTTTTTAAAGTGGTTTTTCCATATTTCCCCGTTTTGAATAGCCAATTCTTCCTTGTGTGATTTGTTGAATGAATGCCATTTTTTCCAAAAATTATTTGAGTCAATGGACTCTTCAATGTCTTTAAGTTGGTGCTGTTCATGCTGCTCCTTTTTAGCTCTCAGTGTTTTCCTATATGATTTCAGTGTTTCCCAGTACTGGAGGCGCAGCTCATGATTGTCAGGATGTCGGTGTTTTTCGTTGGATAGTTTCCGGAGTGTTTTTCTCAGACACCTGCAGTCAGAGTCAAACCACTTTTCATTAGCTGAGTTTGAACTGTGACGCTGAGATTTTTTCAGATTGGACAGAGATGCTGTGTTGTCAAATATGAAGTTAATATCCCGAACAGCCTGGTTCAGGCCGTCACTGCTGTGGGGATATGAGGTGGTGATAAAATGGTCTAACTGGGATTGGATTGTTGGATGACCGATTGCTTTTTGGTAGTCATCCTTGCTATTACTTGTCCATCTATAGGGTTGTTTGGAGCGGTTGAGTTTGCTGGGCTCTGCTACATGGGGGTCTGTTGGTGTCTTCCTAATGTACAGGGTGATTTTGCTGTGATCAGATAAGGGTGTTAGGGGGCTGACGGTGAACGCTCTCAGACAGAGGGGCTCTAGGTCTGTAAGACTATAGTCCACTGTGCTGTTGCCAAGAGGAGAGCTGTGTGTGTAGAGACCAAAGGAGTCCCCTCGAAGCCGACCGTTGACTATGTACAGACCCAGCGTGCGACACAACTGCAGCAGCTGATGCCCATTTCTGTTGACGGTTTTGTCAAAGTTGTTCCTGTGCCGATGTGAAGGAGAGGGGATGTTGATCTGGCCCGGTATGTGTTTGTCTCCATGTGCATTAATCAGATCTGGTTCTGTGCCTGTTCTGGCGTTAAGGTCACCACAGATCAGCACGTTTCCCTGTGTTTGGTAGAAGCTGATTTCATCTTCAAGAATGGAGAAGCTGTTTTCGTTATAATAAGGGGACTCTGATGGGGGGATATAGGCTGCACACATGAATATGTCTTTGTCTGTGGAGACAACCTCTTTTTTTATTTTGAACCAAATTGAAAAATCTCCTTTTTTGAGTAATTCTATTGAGTGTGTGAGGTTCATCTTGTACCAGATCAACATCCCTCCTGAATCTCTGCCTTGGCTGACACTTTTCAATTTGGTAGATGGGAAAAGGACTTCTCTATAACCTGAAGGACAACCAGTGGACACGTCTCCTCTGTTCCAAGTCTCCTGCAAAACAATGATGTCTGAATTTTTTAACTCTCTATTAAAGTCTGGGGTCCTGCTTTTAAGGCCAAAAGCAGAGGACCTCAGACCCTGGATGTTCCAACATGAGATAACAAACGATTTAGATTTCATTAAATTCTAAAACTCAAAATGTAGCATTCAGTGTTAAAAAATGAGATAAACTTCCAATCCTAGTGTAAATGAAGAGATCGGTTTTAGAACATGTTAGGTATTATCTTACCTAATAATAATATAACTCTTTAAAATGAATGAATAAATAATAATTAAATAATTAAATATAATAATAATAATAATAATAATAGTAATAATAATAATAACAATAAATAAATAAATAAACACTCTAGGGTTGTCTACTGTGTTTGACCTATCAGGTGGGAGCAGAGCAGGCTGAGCATGTGCTGGATGTCTCTCAGTTGGCTCTGTGGGGGTGTAGGGGTGGGGTTGGAGGTTGGAAGGGTTAGGGGGGGGTCTGCTGCTCTCCTCACCACCTGAGCGTAGCTCAGTGGGCCGGGGCGTGGCTCCTGGTGATGGTGCTGGGGTGGGGCTCTTGGGGGGAGGAGGGGCTCTGGTCGGGTGTGAGGGGGTTCGTAGCTGTGCTGGTGGGGTCGTCGTGTAGGGGGATGAAGATAGTCAGGTCTCCGTGGGGGTGGTCTGGATGGTCTGGATGGCAGTCTGGGGGTGCCGCAGTCCGACCTGCTCCTTCTTTGGGGAGTGGACTGGTCTCGGTTGAGAGCGACGTCCTTCAGTGTCCGGGCGAAGATGGGGACGGTGTTTTTAAGTAGATGGACATAGTCATAAAGGCAGCTGATGTCCAGGGTGGGGTGGTGGGCCAGGTGGACGTTGGGCCTCAGGACACAGTCTCTGGAGACGCTGCTGTTGATCCTGTGGATGGTGTCTGGGTGGAAATCTTTCCTGGGCAGCAGGGTTGATATAACCACTCTACTGTTTGGGAAGGTGCTGGAGGCTTTTTCTATCACTCCTTTGAGTGACTCTGACACTCTCTCCTGCTGCGTCTTCAGCTCGTTGGAGCCGGTGTGGATGATGATGTGACTCGGAGAACCCAGACGCTCCTCTGACAGCAGCTCCATGGCATGTTGGCTGGTTGGGCACCAGAGTTTGGCCACCTTGTGGTTGGGGAAAAGTTTCTTTTCATTTAAGAACTTTCCATTGGAGTCGATGAGGATGACGATGTCTGGCTGCTGTGCCAGTCTGGATGGACGAGGGGTGGAGTCATCCAGTGGGCTGGGGGGTGGTCTGGGTGTGGTGTTGGTCTGTGGACTGGAGGGAAGCTGCTGGGTGGGTGGAGCCTCTTGGTCCTGGTGTCTCTGGGTGGGTGGAGCCTCTTGGTCCTGGTGTCTCTGGGTGGGGCTCCCAGGGTCCTGGTTGTGGTCTGGGTGTGAGTCCTGCTGTCCTGTCAGGTCTGGGGTGACTCTGTCTGTCTCCTGGAGCTTCTGTGACAGAGAGGCCAGCTCTCTCCTGTAGCTCTCTCCCTCCTCTCTCAGCTCCTTCACCTCCTCTGTCAGGGCGCTCAGCGCTGCCAAGTGGTTCTCCTGGTGCTGCTGCAGCTCTCTGATCTCAGTCCTCAGGGTGCTCAGCTCTGTTTTGTTCTGCTCCCTGTCCTGCCTCAGTCTGCTCAGCTCTGTGCTGAGGCTGCAGGCCTCCTCCTGGTTCGGCTGATGGCTGATCAGCTCTCTCAGCTGGACCAGCTCTCTCTCCAGCTCACTGAACTTCACCTTCATGTCGGTGATGGTGGAGGTCAGCTGGGGGTCCTGGGCCTGTTCAGAGCTGGGGGGCTCACTCTTCTGGTCAGCAGGGGGGCAGGTGGGGGTGGAGGTGGTGTCTGTGTCTGGCAGGGTGTGGGTGTCATCAGATAGGGGGCTCTTCTCCTGCTGGGCTCTTTCCTTTAAAAGGGGAAAGTCCAGCTCAAACTGCCTGAGGTTTCCCTGCACCATGACAGTCCCATTCTTGTATATGTTGACTGATGTCATGGGGGAGTCTGGGTCTTCTGCTTCTTTGACCTTCAGTTTCCAGCCATTACAGATGCCCTCTTTCTTCACAGAGGGGTAGTGGGTCCTTATAGCAGTGTGCCATGCCAGTGGCTGCTCTGTGAAGAAGATCAGGTTGCTGACGTCTCCATTCTTGTAGGAGTCAGAGAAGAGTGTCTCTGGTCTGTCCTTCATTACTTTCTGTTTGTGTGCCTTCCTGGCACTTTCATTTTTGAGATCTTGTGTGTAGAAGAGAGGAACAGCTCCTGTCTGAGCTGAGTCTGAGGCTGCAGGGCTCTGCTGCTGCATCGCTGCTGTTACAACTCCTTGGTAACCGTTGCTAAGGCTTGCAGTCTTGTTAGCTAGCTGTTAGCTTTAACTGAAACTAACTTAAATTAGTTTGTAGGTAGTTATTTTGTTTTTTATAAGCCCTTGTGCAGGTTGTATTGTCTCTGGTGTTCTCACTCACTTCCTCTTCTTGCTGTGTTCCTCCTCTTACTCGTTGTCAGGTGTATTTGTTGTCTTCAGGACAGTTTGACTAACTGTCAGTTTGTCAGTTGGCTGGACTTTTCTGCTGGACTCCTCGGTTCAGATGATTTCTCCAAGTTTCCTTTGGCGTTTTCTTTTCTGTTTTTCTTCTTTCAGGGAGGTAATTCCTCTAAAAGTGTTTCCTCTTCAAAATTTGTCACAAAATTGAAAGTTTATCTCATCTTAAAACACAAAAAAGAGATAATTTTCAGGAGCTCATGTTGCTGCTAACTGCTGCGGAACTCTCGCTCTACCTCTCTCTCTCTCTAACAGTCAGGGTCTCTCTCTCTCTCTCTCTCTGTGACAGTCAGGGTCTCTCTCTCTCCCTCTCTCTCTCTCTGACAGTCAGGGTCTCTCTCTCTCTCTCTCTCTCTCTAACAGTCAGGGTCTCTCTCTCTCTCTCTCTCTGTGACAGTCAGGGTCTCTCTCTCTCCCTCTCTCTCTCTCTGACAGTCAGGGTCTCTCTCTCTCTCTCTCTCTCTCTGACAGTCAGGGTCTCTCTCTCTCTCTCTCTCTGACAGTCAGGGTCTCTCTCTCTCTCTCTCTCTCTGACAGTCATGGTCTCTCTCTCTCTCTCTCAATTTCAATTTCAAAGGAGCTTTATTGGCATGAAAGTTTAAGCAATTTTGCCAAAGCAACAAAACACAATATACAATGTTGACACAGTAAATAATTACAGAATAAATAATAGATATATGATTAATAATAATGATAATAATGATAATAATAAAACAAATAAATTAATAAAGAAAAGAAAAGAAGAAGAAAAGAAAAGAGAAAAAATAAATAAATAAATAAATAAAAATAAAAATAAAAAAGGAAAGTGTGTGTGTGTATGTGCGTATCAGTGTGCAGGTAAGTGGAGGAGATCATGTCCGGTGTTTGCAGCTTCTCTTTTTCTGTGGCAGGCACTAACATATCTTGCTGCATCTGCAGCAGCGGCACTTTTCTCTCCCAGTAGATATTGTATTTTTTCTGTGTCTGGGAGTTTGTCAAAATTTGGGGTTGTGTGTGAGATTTTGTAGTAAAGTTTTGTTCTGATATCTGTGTATTTGTCACAGTGCAGCAGGAAGTGCTGCTCTGTCTCCACCTGTCTGAGTGGACCGAGCCGACACAGCCGCTCCTCTCTGGGCAGCCACGTCTGTCTGTGCCGGCCGCTCTCTCAGGCCCGGCTGTGGCTGCTGAGTCTACATAGTCAACGTTTTCCTCAGTCTCGGGTCGGTTACAGAGCTCAGATAATCTGCAGGGAGTATTGTGTGTTTAGGGCCAAACAGCATTGGACTTTGCTTTGGGTTTTGGTTGTAGATGTCCAATAGTTGATGTATTTGTCTTTTTCTTTTGCTATAATGTGGCGGGGCCGGATTGTGTGAGGGCGGTCTTGGTGCCCGGTGCTGTTGGAGCTGAGCCTCTGGACCAGCTGGCTGAGGGGACTCCTGTCTCTGCTCTCCTCTTGGCATTGTAGGGCTTTGTAGTGGTGGAGCCGGGCTCGCTGGCTTTGAGGTGTTGGTAGAATTTTATAGCTCTTTTTTGGATCCAACAGGGGAAATTGGCCTAATTCAGCTCTGCATCCGTTGTTGGGGGAGTTCCTGTGGACTTTGAGGATGCTTTTGCAGATCTCTGTGTGCAGCTTTCCATTGGGTGTTTGTCCCATTTTTCAAAGTCTTGGTTCATGAGAGGGCCCCACACTTCACTGCCGTACAATAAGATTGGTTCAATTATGGATTGAAATATTCTGATCCAGATTTTGACAGGTACGTCTGTTTGAGGATTTTTTTATCGTCCAGAAAGCTCTTCTGCTCTTGTCTCGGAGATCTTTAATGGCCAGATTGAAATTTCCCGTCGATGTTATGTTTAGTCCTAAATATGTGTAGCTGTGTGTGTGTTCTGTGTCCGTAGAGTCCAGGTGGAACCGGTGTTGGTTTTTCTGACTCTTAGGTCGTTTCTGGAAGACCATGACTTTTGTCTTTTCCAGGTTAACGGTCAGGGCCCAGGTCTGACAGAACTTCTGCAGGTGATCTAGTTGTTTTTGTAGAGCCTCCTTTGATGGAGCGAGCAGTATTAGGTCATCTGCAGATAGTAAGCATTTGACTTCTCTGTCAGAGAGGGTGAGACCAGGGATATCGGACTCTTCCAGGGATTTGGCCAATTCATGGATGTAGATGTTAAACAGGGTGGGGCTCAGACTGCAGCCCTGCTTCACTCCTCTACTTTGGGGGAAGAAATCTGTTTCCATGATTCCAATTTTTACAGCGCGTTTATTATTTATGTACATTGTCTTGATGATATCGTAGGTTTTTCCTCCAGTACCTTTTTCTAGTAGTTTCAGGAACAGACCATGATGCCAAATTGAGTCAAATGCTTTCTTGAAATCTACAAAACAAGAGAAGATTGTGTTTTTGTTCTGGTGGATGTGTTTCTGGACGAGGGTGTGGAGGGTGTAGATGTGGTCGCTGGTTCTGTGTTGTGGTGTAAAACCAGTCTGACTCTTGCTCAGGACATTGTGCTCACTGAGGAAGTTTTGCAGACGCTGTTTCAGATGCTGCAGAATAACTTCCCCAGGTTGCTGCTGACACATGTGCCTCTGTAGTTGTCTGGCTCGTATTTGTTTCCACTTGTAAAGATTGGAGTGATGATCCCTCGGCTCCAGGTGTCAGGAAAATGTCCAATGTTCAGAATGAGATTGAATAGTTTCAATATGGCAGTTTTGATTTTATGGCTGCTAAACTGAAGCATTTCATTTAAGATGCCATCAGGGCCACTTGCCTTCCTTGGCTGCAGGGTCTGGATCTTAGCCAGCAGCTCCCCTTCACTAATTTCAAAATCTAAAGGATTGTGGTTGTCTTTAACGATTGATTCAAGGGTTTCTAGTTTGTTGAGCAGATTATTTTGGGCCGAATCCAGAGTGGTTCATATGATTTCAGTGTTTCCCAGTAGTGGAGGCGCAGCTCATGATTGTCAGGTTGTCGCTGTTTTTCATTGGATCATTTCCGGAGTGTTTTTCTCAGACACCTGCAGTCAGAGTCAAACCATTTTTCATTAGCTGAGTTTGATCTGTGACGCTGAGATTTTTTCAGATTGGATAGAAATCTCTCTCTGTCTCTCTCTCTTAGTGATCTATAAAGTGTTCACTGTGTTGAAGCTGATGTTGGTTCTCAGTAGTTCTGATGTGGCCTGGTCACATGTACAGGTGATTTGGTTCTGCAGATAAAACTGAGACGACCTGATGGAGACTGAAGACTTTAGTTCTGAGTTGACTTCAAGCTTTTCTCTCAGTTCTGGACGGTCCAATGTTGCATTGTGATGTTTTGGTTGGTTGACACACACACACAGACATCACTGACATGATGAACTGAGATCAGAAAGTAATCAGAGTACAGCTGCAGAACTTCACAAGGTGTCATCTGTTTGACTGTGACATGAACGGAGGTGAGCTGGTGCTGAATACTAAAGCCGAGACGACCACGTTCCACTGAGAACACATAGAACCTCCCCCTTAATGTCCTCGGGCGTCTCTATGAATAAATCTTAAATAAAATATTAAAAACACTTTTCTGTTTCCAGTTTAACATGTCAATGCAAATATTCTATGAGTAACAGCAAGACTGTAAGTAACTGTACTTAGTTACTTGATGAGTTCTGTGATGTTCTTCAGATGTATGAAAGAGTCAGGATTCTTCTCCTTCATCCTCTTCTTCCTCTTCCTATTCCTCTTCCTCCTCTTCCTCTTCCTCTTCTTCCTCTTTTTCTTCCTCTTCCTCTTCCTCCTCTTCCTCTTCTTCTTCCTCTTCTTCATCCTCTTCTTGCTCTTCTTCTTCCTTTCCTCTTCCTCCTCTTCCTCTTCTTCTTCCTCTTCTTCCTCTTTTTCTTCCTCTTCCTCTCCATCCTCTTCTTGCTCTTTTTCTTCCTCTTCTTCTTCCTCTTCCTCTTCATCCTCTTCTTGCTTTTTTTCTTCCTCTTCTTCCTCTTCCTCTTCTTCTTCCTCCTCTTCATCTTCTCCATCCTGTTCTCCATCCTCTTCTTGCTCTTTTTCTTCCTCTTCTTCTTCCTCTTCATCCTCTTCTTCCTCTTCTTGCTCTTCTTTCTCTTCTTCTTCTTCTTCTTCTTCCTCTTCTTCATCCTCTTCCTCCTCTTCTTCTTGCTCTTTTTCTTCCTCTTCTTCCTCTTCTTCTTCCTCTTCCTCTTCATCCTCTTCTTCTTCCTATTCCTCTTCATCCTCTTCATCTTCTTCTTGCTCTTCTTCTTCCTCTTCCTCTTCATCCTCTTCATCTTCTTCTTGCTCTTCTTCTTCCTCTTCCTCTTCATCCTCTTCTTCCTCTTCTTGCTCTTCTTCTTCCTCTTCATCCTCTTCTTCCTCTTCTTGCTCTTCTTCCTCTTCTTCATCCTCTTCTTCTTCTTTCTCTTCTTCTTCTTCATCCTCTTCTTCTTCTTCTCTGACAGGATGTTCGGCTCTGTGCTGCTCTGCTGGTGCTCCTTCACACTGCTGCGTCTCTCTTCTTCTCTGGTTCATGGAAACATCCAGCTGGACGATGGTCCGGCTGCTGCCCGCCGTGCCGAGCCCTCATACCTGTCTGAAATGGGTCAGTAACACCTGTCCAGTCCGAGAGCTCCAACCGCCACCTCACCTGTCACCTGACACACAGCAAGGCTGAGGAGTCCAGTGTGTTGCCTCAGAATGAGTCTTTATATCTACAGAGGGAGTCGGCCATGTTGGACCCCCATGTTTCTACAGGAGCCCAGAACCCTGACTCTACAGAGGGACTGTAGGGGAGGGTAACATGAGGGGTGTTCAGTTGGTTACAATCAGCATCCTTTATTGTAACCACAGCGGTGGGATGAAGTGATGCTGTGTTCACACATCATTTTATTTCATCACAGTGACATCAGCTCATATTTCAGGGTAGAACATCATCACTGATAACCACCGGCTATCGTTAGCATTCAGATACTTCCGAGCTGACGTTACTATTTTGTTATACGACAGGAAATTAATTCTGAAATATCAACACTCATCTTGGACACGATGAGGCTGGAAGTGAAACACACCGGATGTAATCAAACACTAATGTTAGCTAAGAAGTGGTTGAATGCTAACGTTAGCTAATAGACAATCAAATATGTTGTTTTAGTTTGAAATATGACTCGCCAGATTTTCACCGTCCATCACTGCTTCAGTTGCTGATCGATTGGCTACCGATGTGTCAGGTTCTCTACGTGTATATGACCGACAGCAGCATCACATCATCACTGTGTTTTTGAGCTTCCCACCATGACATCAGAGGAAAATGGCCACCGTGTGAACATAATCAATTCTTTTAAGTCACTTGGTAAATAAATGTCATGTGATCAGGAACAGCTGACTTTTCTATAAGATCGCAGACGACAGGTAACACAGTAGGTCCGCTGTTTTCTGTCTTGTGTCCTGCAGACAGAAGCCACGCCCCCGACCCCGTGCTTGACCCCGCCCTCCTACCCGTCGACTCAATGGAAGATCACTTCCTGATGGATGCAGGGTCCTACGATGAGGTGGGTGTGGCTTATTTGACCTCTCAGTTAACAGATTTAAATGTGACTGCAGTGAGTTGATCTGTTTCCTGTTTCCGGACACTCACTTCCTGTTTCCAGGACTCTTCGGCAGCCTTACAGCTGCAGGGTCGGGCCATGCGTTCACCTCGTCGCTGCATCCCCCACCAGCAGTCCTGTCTGGGTTACCCTCTGCCCTGCTGCGACCCCTGTGACACCTGCTACTGCCGCTTCTTCAACGCCATCTGCTACTGCCGCCGAGTCGGCCACACCTGCCCGCCCAGACGCACCTGACGACACACTTGACGACGCACCTGGCGACGCACTTGACAATGAGGTGTTGTGAGGAGACGTGCAGACAGAAACCTGTTGATACTTTCTGTTACATGTTGGATAAATGTGCTCTTTGTGTAATAAACGACTGCTGAGGAAAATATATTTTCAGATGTTTAAAGTGTTTTGTGAATAAAAGACAACATGATAACAACAACGCTGATTAATTAATTAAAATAAGATGTGTTCACTGAGCTTTGATGTGTTGCTGCATTTCAGTGAAGCAGCTGGTTTTCTCTGCTTCAGCCTTGCTTGTGTTGTAAAATGTAGCAGAAAGTCAAACTTGTGTAAAAGATGTCCTGTAAAAAATATGACTGATGCTAAGCTAGGCTAACAGATGCTGCCTGCAGCTGTGTACTGAAGACTGTGTTCAGGCTGATACGGTCTTGACGTCTCCATGTCGGGGGAAACTAAACACATGTTTAAAACCTGTCGTGTTACGATCGTCCTCCTGTCCGGAGATATTTCTGATTGGTTATGAATTAAATGTATGATTGTGTCGTTAAGTCATTAATGTTTAATCTTATAGTTTAGTACCAAACTAGAGCTGTAGCTGCATGAGCGACTGCAGGGTTAGCGAGTTAACCAGTTAGCTAACTTGTGTTTTGTGTCAGTAAAGACAACATGCTGATTGATTCATTCAAATGACAGAAGAATGTGTTTAATGACCTTTAGAGATGCTGGTGTATTTTGAGTCAGGCCAGCTGTTTTCCTCTGCTGCCAGTCTTTATGCTAAGCTAGGCTACCAGCTGCAGCTGTGTAGTGACGACTGTGTTCAGGCTGATATGGTGCTGACGTCTCCCTCTCAGACAGACAGAGAAGATCAAACTCACTGTTTGACTTTTTCTTTACATTCAGTGTGAACAAACGACAACGACAGCACTGCTTCAGTTTCTGTGTTTTATTGATGATCAGCTTCAAACAGGAAGCTGCCCTGTCAGACACGCTCAGTTGGCAGCAATGGTCGTATCCATCCAGGCGCGGAGCTCGGTGACGCGGGCGTACACGCCGGGCATGGTGGGAGTGCAGGTTCCACTGCCCCAGGACACGATACCGACCAGAGTCCAGGCTCCAGCCTTCTCACAGACCAGAGGACCGCCAGAGTCGCCCTGAAAACAACAAACAAGCATGTAAACAACAAACAGCAGCTCAGATCAACACTTTGACAGGAGCTTCATGTGTCACCACCCACCATGCAGGAGGAGGCTCCGGAGGCTCCAGCACAGATCATCAGGTTGCTGATCTTGCTGCCCCAGTACTGACGGCACTGCTCATTGGTCAGCAGGGGGAGGGAGGCCTGCTGCAGCAGGGCGGGGGTGTCAGGAGCTGCAACAGACACACACACACACACACACACACACACACACACACACACACACACACACACACACACATCAGGATCACAGCTGGTCACACTTCAGTTGACTTGTTTGAACAAAGCCAGCTCGTCTCTTGACTTGACCCTCACTGACCTCTGATCAGTTCAAATTCAAATTCAAAGGGGGCTTTATTGGCATGAAAGTTTAACAACAATTTTGCCAAAGCATCTGTCCAAACACTTGGACAGAACACAACAATCAGTTACAGTCTTTAGCTGTGACTCAACACAAAGTGAGTCATGTTCAGCTCAGTGTCAGATTCCCACAAAGACCCACAGACCCCTGAGCTGGACTCCAGCTGACTAACAGAGCGTGTGCTTCTGTGTGATTGGTTATCTCCATGTGTGTAGTTCATTTGCTGTGTCTTTGTCTGTGTGTGTGTGTATGTGTTGTAGAGACCCCGCCCTGCTCTGCTCTGATTGGCCGGCTGATGCAGGTGCTCTCACCGTTGTAGCGGGTCAGGCCCCAGCCGCTGGTCACACACCTCATGCCTCCGGGGAAGTTGTCAGCGGTCTCAGCCACACACACCGGGGAAACACGCACACCCATCTGAGCGGGGCTGGCCAGCTTGATGAGCAGGATGTCGTTGTTGATGGTGTAGCCGTTGTACTTGGGGTGCTTGAACACCTGACAGGAAATGACATCATTATGAGTGGTGGACACACGAGAAGGCACCGTGATGAGATGAGACACAGACGTTGTTTGTCACCCACCTTTCCGACCTTCATGACCTGGATGGACTCAGCGTTGGAGGAGCGGTCGTGTTCTCCGAGGATCACACGGTGGGACGTCCTGCAGGGAAAAGGACGGAAACGTCAGGCGGCCATTTTGTGCCAAAAACATCTTTTGACAGGTGACTAATGGGAGGCGGAGCTTCGTGTAACTACAGAGCACCTCAATGGTTAAGACAAAGGTGACAGGATGAAGGTGACATGATGGAGGTGACAGGATGGAGGTGACAGGATGAAGGTGACATGATGGAGGTGACAGGATGGAGGTGACAGGATGCAGGTGAAAGGATGAAGGTGTCATGATGGAGGTGACAGGATGGAGGTGACAGGATGAAGGTGACATGATGGAGGTGACAGGATGGAGGTGACAGGATGCAGGTGAAAGGATGAAGGTTCAGGATGAAGGTGACAGGATGGAGGTGACACGATGGAGGTGACAGGATGCAGGTGACAGGATGGAGGTGACAGGATGGAGGTGACAGGATGCAGGTGACAGGATGAAGGTGACAGGATGGAGGTGACAGGATGAAGGTGTCATGATGGAGGTGACATGATGGAGGTGACAGGATGGAGGTGACAGGATGAAGGTGACATGATGGAGGTGACATGATGGAGGTGACAGGATGGAGGTGACAGGATGAAGGTGACAGGATGCAGGTGACAGGATGAAGGTGACAGGATGGAGGTGACAGGATGAAGGTGTCATGATGGAGGTGACATGATGGAGGTGACAGGATGGAGGTGACAGGATGAAGGTGACATGATGGAGGTGACATGATGGAGGTGACAGGATGGAGGTGACAGGATGAAGGTGACAGGATGGAGGTGACAGGATGGAGGTGACAGGATGAAGGTGACATGATGGAGGTGACAGGATGAAGGTGACAGGATGGAGGTGACAGGATGGAGGTGACAGGATGCAGGTGACAGGATGGAGGTGACAGGATGGAGGTGACAGGATGAAGGTGACAGGATGAAGGTGACAGGATGGAGGTGACAGGATGAAGGTGACAGGATGGAGGTGACAGGATGGAGGTGACAGGATGCAGGTGACAGGATGAAGGTGACAGGATGGAGGTGACAGGATGGAGGTGACAGGATGAAGGTGACAAGATGGAGGTGACAGGATGCAGGTGACAGGATGGAGGTGACAGGATGGAGGTGACAGGATGGAGGTGACAGGATGCAGGTGACAGGATGAAGGTGACAGATGAAGGTGTTTACCTGACGTTGCAGTGAGCAGCTGTCACCACCCAGTTCTCGTTGATGAGAGAGCCGCCACAGAAGTGGAAGCCGGTGTAATCCTGAAACAACAGAGAGACGACGTGTTTATGAACACATCATCTGCGTGTGTGTGTGTGTGTGTGTGTGTGTGTTTACCTGCAGGGACACCTGCCAGGGCCAGGAGTGAGGCACCGCCTCCTCACCGTTCACAATACGAGAGTAACCGGTGATGATTGGTCTGATGGCGGGAGTGCCGCAGCCTGGTGACATCATCATGACATCATGAACAAGGACATGGTGAAACAGGTGCAGGTGTTAATACTCAGCTCTTCATACTGAAGTTGATGTTTATGCTGCAGTCAGTGTCTTCATATGATTGTTGACATGTAAAATAATTGAAGACTGATCTCTTCTGACTGTCAGGAACATTATAATGTAACATTTGTTGACGTCACATCAGCTGATCTGAGAGCTGCAGACATGATGTGTGTTATCTTTAACGTCCTGAAGAAGCTCATCCACTCATCATCACCTGAATCATGTCAAAACAATAAATCATCTCAAATGTGGGCCAATAATCAATCAAGCATAGATTATGGATGAGAAATAACCCAGCATGCTTCACTCCCTCAGCTGTGACTCTGATGGTAAAGAGTTTGTCTCACCGTAGGCGGCGCCGGCGAAGGCGAGGCAGGAGAGGATCCACAGGAAGGCCATGGCTCGATCATGTTGGGTCTGTGTGAGCCTGGAGCTTTTATACTGCCGGGGAGCGGCGTGATTGGACGAGACAGGAGGGGACATGTTATCAGAGAGGGTGGGAGTTTGGACAGGTGGAGCTGACGGAGAGTTTTCCACCTGAGGAGGCAGGAACACGACAGTTAGAGACGAGACACAGCAGCCAATCGCAGAGCAGAATGGTCTCTGCTGACCTCACACTGTTAATGTAAAGAAAATACCACGACAACTGATTTCACACACAAACGACTAACAACAGCTGAACACATGTCCCCTTCAGGGTTCATCTGTCACTTCCTCAGCTAACAGTGAGGGTTTGATTGATTGATTGATTGATTGATTGATTGATTGATTGATTGATTGATTGATTGATTGATTATTGTGTCATTCTGCCAGCTGTCATGTTGGTTCAACACGGCAGCCAATCACAGAGCAGAACACTCAGTCCAAACTTTCAGGTTTTTATTTTTAGTTCGATTCACAATCAGAAAGTTTCCAGCGTCAGGCTGCAGCTACAGATTCTATCCATTATTGATTAATCTGTTCAAGATATCATTCACTAACTGACTTGACTGTTGGTTCATTGTCTGTTCACTGTGTTATAAAGTTTAGAGTCAATGAATGAATGTTAATCAATGAGTTGGTGGTGAATCATTATTCATCAGTCTTCAAACTGAAGCCTCGTCCATGACATGAAGGACTTTTCTGTCCTTCACAAACAAACTGGATGAACTCAGTCGGTCAGCTGTGATCCTTCTCATCACTGCTCCTCTGCGCCTCACTCAAACTGATACCGGTCCCTGACCTGAACCCTTTAAAGTACACGATGATCCAACTCAAGCCTTCGTCACGTCCTTCAGATTTCATACCTGTCAGATGATCTCAGTAGTTCACCAACTTCAAGAGCCTCTGGATCATAAACACTTTTTATTAAACATTTCAGAGTATCTTTGATGAAATCCAGTCATGAGTTGACACATCACACTGAGACTGCCCTCATCACTGACACAGTTCATCATGTTATGATAAGTGGGTCAACACCAGGTCCACTGCTCTGGGCCTTACATTAAACAGACTCACGTTCAGTTTGGATCTTAAATATGACCTGAACAGAAAGTAGTTGTTTATAAAAACTTACTTGAATGTTGAAGTGATCTCATCACACTCGATGTGACGTTATGTGTCTGAGCTGTTTGAACGACGTGCAGCAGCAACTTCAGCCTCTATCACTGTGTCATCTGACTTCAGCCTCCATCACTGTGTCGTCTGACTTCAGCCTCCATCACTGTGTCGTCTGACTTCAGCCTCCATCACTGTGTCGTCTGACTTCAGCCTCCATCACTGTGTCCTCTGACTTCAGCCTCCATAACTGTGTCCTCTGACTTCAGCCTCCATCACTGTGTCGTCTGACTTCAGCCTCCATCACTGTGTCGTCTGACTTCAGCCTCTGACTTCAGCCTCCATAACTGTGTCCTCTGACTTCAGCCTCTATCACTGTGTCCTCTGACTTCAGCCTCCATAACTGTGTCCTCTGACTTCAGCCTCTATCACTGTGTCGTCTGACTTCAGCCTCCATCACTGTGTCCTCTGACTTCAGCCTCCATAACTGTGTCCTCTGACTTCAGCCTCCATCACTGTGTCCTCTGACTTCAGCCTCCATCACTGTGTCGTCTGACTTCAGCCTCTGACTTCAGCCTCCATCACTGTGTCGTCTGACTTCAGCCTCCATCACTGTGTCCTCTGACTTCAGCCTCCATAACTGTGTCCTCTGACTTCAGCCTCCATCACTGTGTCCTCTGACTTCAGCCTCCATAACTGTGTCCTCTGACTTCAGCCTCTATCACTGTGTCCTCTGACTTCAGCCTCCATAACTGTGTCCTCTGACTTCAGCCTCTATCACTGTGTCGTCTGACTTCAGCCTCTATCACTGTGTCGTCTGACTTCAGCCTCCATCACTGTGTCCTCTGACTTCAGCCTCTATCACTGTGTCGTCTGACTTCAGCCTCCATCACTGTGTCGTCTGACTTCAGCCTCCATCACTGTGTCCTCTGACTTCAGCCTCCATAACTGTGTCGTCTGACTTCATCCTCTATCACTGTGTCCTCTGACTTCAGCCTCTATCACTGTGTCCTGTGGTTCTTTCTGTTCCTTTGAAATGAAGAATGGAGATCAATTTAATCGGGAAGTTACACT
Source organism: Pagrus major (assembly GCF_040436345.1). NCBI lineage: Eukaryota > Metazoa > Chordata > Actinopteri > Spariformes > Sparidae > Pagrus > Pagrus major. Next base: position 39,857,798 of record NC_133218.1, on the reverse strand, counting down.
TTGGATATTTGACCGTTAACTAAAGAAATTATTGAATTGATTTTCAGAATTTTATCAGTTATTCTTTTGTCTGTCAGAATTAAATGTCCCCAAACTGGGTCCAGCTGGTGAGAACAGATCAGAAACATGTGAGTGATATTTAACAGTGACGCTCATTTATTCTTTCACATCATCTAAGTCATCGTTATTCTTTATATTCAGGATTCAAAGATAAAAAATGATCTTGCATGTTCAAATCCAAATACAAGATAACCAGATGACATCATCATGATTCTGCTGATCACCTTTAAAGATCTTTTATTCACAATCTGGTTTATTGGCGAGTAGGTTTTCACATTGACCTCATTGGTATGTTGATGCTGTGACAGCAACAGGCAGGTTCAGACACAGACGGTGAGCCTTATTCATTTAACATGAAATAATCCCAAAAAATAAACAAGAATCCAAGAAATGCAAAAATACAAAGTAGACTTAGACTTTCTTTATTTGTCATTCAAATGAGACCTCACAGTGCAGATCGGTTGGCTCAGTATGGCACAGGACAAAGAAACAGCAGCAAGTATTTACATAAAATAAATAATAAAGAGTGTAAACATAAATACTATATAAAATATAAAAATATATTGCACAATGTGTATTATTTATATTGCACAATCAAGTGAAGCAGTCCTGAGCGGGTGTGTGAGGGAGGACGGAGGGATTTTTTTATTTTGTGTTTAACAGTCTTATGGCTTGTGTTATAGAACCTGGCTGTTCTGCTTCGAAGGCTGCAGAACCTGTTTCCACAGTAAAATAAAGTCCAAACACAGCAAAGTTCAAACCAGTAATGACGAGAGTGAAGCAGAAACATAAAGCCAGAAAACAGACCACAGACACGGGACACGAGACACGAGAGACGAGACACGAGCAGTAACATGGGTGAGAAACACAGGGACGAACTGATGAAGACAGAGCGAAGCACACAAGCTTAAATACAAAGAAAACTACTGAGGTCACGAGGTGCAGCTGGAGCGAGGCGGGCAAAGGATCGCAAAAACACTGAGGGAGGGAAAAGCTGCAGAGCCGGTGTGGACCACAAGAACCTGATGGAAAAGCTGCAGAGCCGGTGTGGACCACGAGAACCTGATGGAAAAGCTGCAGAGCCGGTGTGGACCACGAGAACCTGATGGAAAAGCTGCAGAGCCGGTGTGGACCACAAGAACCTGATGGAAAACTGAACACTGGAAAAAAGGCAAAAGACAACACAAGACCAGAAAACACGATAAAACACAACGAAACACAAACACAGAACCGTGACAGATGGGTCACAGTAAGTACTGTGGAAGTAAATACGATCAAAGCAGGTTCAGCAAGTCCAGAAGGTCTTCGCTGATCTCCTGTGTGGGTTAGGGTGCCTCAGGAAACAGGACTCTGTCAGTCCTGGTTCAGGACTAAAGCAGTCCTGGTCTAACATGTCTCAACTCTCACTTTAAGACCATATCAACTCGTTTCTGCCAGTGTTGTTTAAAGGTTTGATGATGAAGATGATGAAGATGAAGATGATGATGAAGATGAAGATGAAGATGAAGATGATGATGATGATGTTGATGATGAAGATGATGAAGATGATGATGATGAAGGTGATGATGATGAAGATGATGATGATGAAGATGAAGATGATGATGAAGATGATGATGACGAAGATGATGATGATGATGATGATGATGAAGATGATGAAGATGACAAAGATGAAGAAGATGATGATGAAGATGAAGATGATGAAGATGACGAAGATGAAGAAGATGATGATGAAGATGAAGATGATGATGATGATGATGAAGAGGATGATGTGTAGCTTCTTTACAGCCCACAGTCTGTAACTCTGAAGCCTGATGACAGGATGACATTTACATCTGGATTCTGCTGACAGTCTGACAGTGAACTGAACACAGACAGAGACAGACAGAGACAGAGACAGACAGAGACACAGACAGAGACAGACAGAGACAGACAGACACAGACAGACACAGAGACAGACAGAGACAGACAGAGACAGAGACACAGACAGAGACACAGACAGACACAGAGACACAGACAGAGAGAGACAGACAGACACACAGACACACAGACAGCGACATAGACACAGAGACACAGACAGAGACAGACAGAGACACAGACACCAATAGACAGCGACACAGACACAGAGACACAGACAGACAGAGACACAGAGAGACACACAGACAGACACAGACAGAGACAGACAGAGATACAGACAGACACAGACACAGACAGACACAGACAAAGACAGACAGAGACACAGACACAGAGACACATACAGAGACAGACAGAGACACAGACAGAGACACAGACAGACACAGACACAGACAGACACAGACAGACACAGACAGAGACAGACAGAGACACAGAGAGACACACAGATGGATACAGAGACAGAGACACAGGCAGAGACACTAGACAGATACACAGACAGAGACACAAACACAGACAGACACAGACAGAGACACAGACACAGAGACATAGAGACAGACAGAGACACAAACACAAACACAGACAGACACAGACAGAGACACAGACACAGAGACATAGAGACAGACAGAGACACAAACACAGACAGACACAGACACACAGACAGACACAGACAGACAGAGACACAGAGAGACACACAGATGGATACAGAGACAGAGACACAGGCAGAGACACTAGACAGATACACAGACAGAGACACAAACACAGACAGACACAGACAGAGACACAGACACAGAGACATAGAGACAGACAGAGACACAAACACAAACACAGACAGACACAGACAGAGACACAGACACAGAGACATAGAGACAGACAGAGACACAAACACAGACAGACACAGACACACAGACAGACACAGACAGACAGAGACACAGACAGACAGAGACACAGAGCCAGAGTCCGCCCGTTTCTCTCCCAGGCCAGTACGGAGGTGCTAATGCATGCTTTTGTTTCTTGTCTCTTGGATCACTGTAATGCACTGCTCTCTGCTCTTCCCAAAAACAGAACTTCAAATCTCCAACTATTACAAAACTCAGCCGCACGCGTGCTGACGAGGACCAGACGGCGGGAGCACTGAGGTCCTCCGGCAGAGCCGGCCCGAGGCATAAGCGAACTAAGCGGCTGCTTGGGGCCCCCAACCGAGAAATAGTTATTTTAAAAATTAAAAAAATATTTATTTATTTATTTATTGCTTGTGTAGTCAGGTGAACAAGAGACCAGGACTGTTTTCAGACTGCTAAGACAGTGTTTTATTATTCTGTAGGGAATTATTACTATGTTAGCAGTTTCTTTTTGTTTAGGTGACACTGTCACTTTAAGAGCGGCGCAGCGGTAGGTTGCACGAGATCGTGGGAGATCACAGCGTTCTCATGCAGAGTTAGTTACACAGAAGTAGCAGTAGTGGGAGTGAAAGACGGACTGCTGAGGTGTGTATTTTGATGTCGTGTGTGAAACAAGAATGGTTATGAGTATCAGCAAATAAGATGATGATTAGTTTGATGATTTGTTTTTCTGTTTTTTATTTTATTTATTCAGAAAGAGCCACTACTGTTGTCTAGTCAAGTCTAGAGTCACTTTTACAGTACAGTGAGGAAAAATATTTTGTTTGTTTAATACTGATTACCTCAAATCCTCAAAATTGCAGTATTAATGCTGTTTGTTTTATAAATTGCAGTCAGGGAATAAAAGACCCACAATAATTATTCTACTGTGTCCAGTCTCCTCATTTATGACCTGGCCACACTTGTTTACAACAAATGCAATCTCTGCTGTTGTATTTTGTTATTTTTCAATTCAAGTTCGGTAAATCACACTTAGTGCTTCACTTTGAATATGAAAGTTTAAAATCAATTGTGAATTTAGTACCCTCTAAGGTTAAAAGGTGACTGATTTGGTGTAAATAACAACTTTATTAATGCAGGGGTCTACCAAGCCCAGGGGGCCAGAGGTCTAGAGGGGCCAGGAGCCCCAAAACATTTGTGGCATGTGAGCAAGGATGGATTACTGAATGAGCCTACCGGGCCCAAGAGGTCAAGGGGCCCTGAAGCCCAAGTCGTTGCGTGAAGTCACTACCTCAATAAGTCAAAAAGCAAAAGGCTATGAATCTGAATGAATTTAGGTATTGCCCTTCTCCAGCTGGCCGTCCCAAAAATGCACCAGAATACAGGAAATCACATCTACCAAATTCAGAATTTTCTGGGGGAGGACCTCCAGAACCCCCTTCCCCCATTTGCACCCACTTTCATACAAATAAGGTGGGGGGGTCGTTATGCATCTGTGCCCAGAGGGACAGTAGTTCATAATCCGTCACTGTATTAATACAATTTATAATGTAACATTATAGTGTGACATTTGTGTCAATAATTGTCAAACACAGGTGACTCCGCGGTGGTGGGAGGGGGGCCCCAAATCAAATTCTGCTTAGGGCCCCCAAAAGGCTTGGGCCGGCACTGTCCTCCGGCACCGGCCTTTTATCCATACCAGAACCCAGAACTAAAACCCACGGTGAGGCGGCATTTAGCCACTATGGCCCCCACCTGTGGAACAGCCTGCCGGAGAGCCTCAGGCCTGCAGAGACTGTGGATATTTTTAAGGGAAGGTTAAAGACACCTTTTCAATCAGGCTTTTAACTAATATTTTAAATTCTTCTTACGTTCTTATGTGATTCTACCTTATTTTATGTTGTTGCTTCTATCTTGTTTTTTAAGACGATATTAATCTTAAATAACTTAATTAACCTTTTAACTGTTCACTCCATTTACTTATCTTTTGTCGTGGTTTTTATCCTATCTTATGTTTTTAGTTTTTTAGGTTTAACTCCAGTGTTTCGTCAGGGGGTCCTCCACACTGGGAGCTGTGTCTGGGCTGCTGCTGGAGGTGCTGGCCGACTGTTGTCTGTCGGGGTCGGGGGGCCTGAGCGCTGGTGCCCCCTGTGGCACAGCCTGCGACTCCTCCCAGTGTGGACGGCCCCAAAGCTGACGCTTCCTCAATCCTCAGTGCCATGTCTCCCTATTGTCAGTAGTGAGAGTGTGCAGGTGTGTGTGTGTGTGTGTGTGTGTGTGTGTAGTATGGAGGGTGGGAGGGAGGGGCTTTCTTTGTAATTGTTTTGTCTTTCGTGTGTAAAGCACTTTGTGTTGCATGTCCGTGCATGAAAAGTGCTCTATAAATAAAGTTTTGATTTGATTTGATTTGAAAAAACACAGACAGAGACACAAACACAGACAGAGACACAAACACAGACAGAGACACAAACACAGACAGAGACACAGACACAGACACAGACAGAGACACAAACACAGACAGAGACACAAACACAGACAGAGACACAGACACAGACAGAGACACAAACACAGACAGAGACACAGACACAGAGCCATCAAATTCTACAACCACCTAAAATCAAGTGACCCCCAGAGTTTCCACTACAAAGCACTAAAATCCCAAGAGATGAACTTGGTCAGCTCGCCCTGACTCTCAGCTCCCTGACCTCAACACCAGACCCTCAGGACAGACCCCAAACCATCCGGCCCAACCAAATCATAAGCAGACAGAAAGAGAAATACACCACCTACTGGAAAGACACCACAAAGAACCACAGCAAAATGGATTGTTATTCAGCCTTAAGCAGGCCGTACACAGTGGCAGAATACCTGAGCACTGTACCTGAGCACCGTACCTGAGCACTGTACCTGAGCACCGTACCTGAGCACCGTACCTTAGCACCGTACCTGAGCACCGTACCTTAGCACCGTACCTGAGCACCGTACCTTAGCACCGTACCTGAGCACCGTACCTGAGCACCGTACCTGAGCACCGTACCTTAGCACCGTACCTGAGCACCGTACCTTAGCACCGTACCTGAGCACCGTACCTTAGCACCGTACCTGAGCACCGTACCTTAGCACCGTACCTGACCACCGTACCTGAGCACCGTACCTGACCACCGTACCTGAGCACCGTACCTGAGCACCGTACCTGAGCACAGACTCAGAAAGACTCTGAGCAGATACAGACTGAGCGGACACAGTCTGGCTCTGGAAACCGGCCGACACAGACAGACCTGGACTCCCAGGGAGGACAGACTCTGCTCGCTCTGCTCACAGGGAGAAGTAGAGACTGAGCAACATTTTCTACTCCGCTGTGACAAATAGAAACAAATTAGACAAACGTTCTTCCCCAGATTTAAAAACCACTGTGAAGAATTTGAGACACTTCCAGATGTAGACAAATTAAAATATGTTTTAGGTGCTGCAGACTAGCAGCTGAGTATGTGTCCTCCTGCCACAGACTGAGGGACGACCACGGAAACACCACATAGGAGCAAACAGCCGACTCTGTTCCTGTAAATATGTTGTGATCAAATGATTTTCTTTTGGATGTTTTTTTTTTTATTTATTAATTTTTTAAATAATATTATTTTATTGTTATATGCTTTGGCAATATAAGCACTGCCTTGTCATGCCTTGACACAGACAGACAGAGACAGAGACACAGACAGACAGAGACACAGACAGAGACACAGACAGACAGAGAGACAGACAGACAGAGACACAGACAGACAGAGACAGAGACACAGAGACATAGAGACACAGAGACATAGAGACACAGACACAGACACAGAGACAGGCAGACACAGAGACAGAGACACAGACAGAGACACAGACAGAGACACAAACACAGACAGAGACACAAACACAGACAGAGACAAACACAGACAGAGACACAGACAGAGACAGAGACACAAACACAGACAGAGACAAACACAGACAGAGACAGAGACACAAACACAGACAGAGACAAACACAGACAGAGACAGAGACACAAACAGAGACAGAGACAAACACAGACAGAGACACAAACACAGACAGAGACAAACACAGACAGAGACACAAACAGAGACAGAGACAAACAGACAGAGACACAAACACAGACAGAGACACAAACAAAGACAGAGACAAACACAGACAGAGACAGAGACAAACACAGACAGAGACAAACACAGACAGAGACACAAACAGAGACAGAGACAAACAGACAGAGACACAAACACAGACAGAGACACAAACAAAGACAGAGACAAACACAGACAGAGACAGAGACAGAGACACAGACAGAGACAAACAGAGACAGAGACACAAACACAGACAGAGACACAAACACAGACAGAGACAAACACAGACACAGACAGAGACAAACACAGACAGAGACAAACAGAGACAGAGACACAAACACAGACAGAGACAAACACAGACAGAGACAGAGACAGAGACATACTTTTATGAAAGACTAACTAAGTAAAAGACTGCTTGAATTGCAGAAGTACTGCGTTACGCTATGAAGTTACTGCAACTCTGCTGCTTCCTGTCTCAGTGGTACGTTGACTTTAATGAGCTCTGCTGAAATACTTCAGAAAGCTTGTTTGTAATCTGTTACTTCTGCAGGTGTTTTGTTCAGAAGGCTTCCAGGTTGAGTACCATCTCTGTTTGGATCAGTACTCTGTGGATCTCATCATGTTATGCTGTAACTTTCTCACCAACAGTTACATTAATTATGTTGTTTTGTGTTTAAGTAATATTTGGAGCTTGATGCTGTTCTGTTGTTACCAGAATAACTGCGACATTACCCCCGTGACACATGCTGCTATCAGAACCGCCGGCACCACGGGCCGGGTCGCACAGCGTGCTTTAACCAAGTCAGACATTCTCCTGGTGTTGCACAACGCTGAAATCAGCAGGATGAAGAAAAGGTTTCTGTTTTCCTGGTTTCCATTCTGTTGTGCTTGTTATGTAACCTCCTGTTTTAAATCAAATGTTTCAGTCAGTCTTAAAGAACTTTAAATTAATAACCATTAAGAAGCTCAAAAAAACTAAACACATGTTTAAAACCTGTCGTGTTACGATCGTCCTCCTGTCCGGAGATATTTCTGATCATGTCGTTAAGTCATTAATGTTTAATCTTATAGTTTAGTACCAAACTAGAGCTGTAGCTGCATGAGCGACTGCAGGGTTAGCGAGTTAACCAGTTAGCTAACTTGTGTTTTGTGTCAGTAAAGACAACATGCTGATTGATTCATTCAAATGACAGAAGAATGTGTTTAATGACCTTTAGAGATGCTGGTGTATTTTGAGTCAGGCCAGCTGTTTTCCTCTGCTGCCAGTCTTTATGCTAAGCTAGGCTACCAGCTGCAGCTGTGTAGTGACGACTGTGTTCAGGCTGATATGGTGCTGACGTCTCCCTCTCAGACAGACAGAGAAGATCAAACTCACTGTTTGACTTTTTCTTTACATTCAGTGTGAACAAACGACAACGACAGCACTGCTTCAGTTTCTGTGTTTTATTGATGATCAGCTTCAAACAGGAAGCTGCCCTGTCAGACACGCTCAGTTGGCAGCAATGGTCGTATCCATCCAGGCGCGGAGCTCGGTGACGCGGGCGTACACGCCGGGCATGGTGGGAGTGCAGGTTCCACTGCCCCAGGACACGATACCGACCAGAGTCCAGGCTCCAGCCTTCTCACAGACCAGAGGACCGCCAGAGTCGCCCTGAAAACAACAAACAAGCATGTAAACAACAAACAGCAGCTCAGATCAACACTTTGACAGGAGCTTCATGTGTCACCACCCACCATGCAGGAGGAGGCTCCGGAGGCTCCAGCACAGATCATCAGGTTGCTGATCTTGCTGCCCCAGTACTGACGGCACTGCTCATTGGTCAGCAGGGGGAGGGAGGCCTGCTGCAGCAGGGCGGGGGTGTCAGGAGCTGCAACAGACACACACACACACACACACACACACACACACATCAGGATCACAGCTGGTCACACTTCAGTTGACTTGTTTGAACAAAGCCAGCTCGTCTCTTGACTTGACCCTCACTGACCTCTGATCAGTTCAAATTCAAATTCAAAGGGGGCTTTATTGGCATGAAAGTTTAACAACAATTTTGCCAAAGCATCTGTCCAAACACTTGGACAGAACACAACAATCAGTTACAGTCTTTAGCTGTGACTCAACACAAAGTGAGTCATGTTCAGCTCAGTGTCAGATTCCCACAAAGACCCACAGACCCCTGAGCTGGACTCCAGCTGACTAACAGAGCGTGTGCTTCTGTGTGATTGGTTATCTCCATGTGTGTAGTTCATTTGCTGTGTCTTTGTCTGTGTGTGTGTGTATGTGTTGTAGAGACCCCGCCCTGCTCTGCTCTGATTGGCCGGCTGATGCAGGTGCTCTCACCGTTGTAGCGGGTCAGGCCCCAGCCGCTGGTCACACACCTCATGCCTCCGGGGAAGTTGTCAGCGGTCTCAGCCACACACACCGGGGAAACACGCACACCCATCTGAGCGGGGCTGGCCAGCTTGATGAGCAGGATGTCGTTGTTGATGGTGTAGCCGTTGTACTTGGGGTGCTTGAACACCTGACAGGAAATGACATCATTATGAGTGGTGGACACACGAGAAGGCACCGTGATGAGATGAGACACAGACGTTGTTTGTCACCCACCTTTCCGACCTTCATGACCTGGATGGACTCAGCGTTGGAGGAGCGGTCGTGTTCTCCGAGGATCACACGGTGGGACGTCCTGCAGGGAAAAGGACGGAAACGTCAGGCGGCCATTTTGTGCCAAAAACATCTTTTGACAGGTGACTAATGGGAGGCGGAGCTTCATGTAACTACAGAGCACCTCAATGGTTAAGACAAAGGTGACAGGATGAAGGTGACATGATGGAGGTGACAGGATGGAGGTGACAGGATGAAGGTGACATGATGGAGGTGACAGGATGGAGGTGACAGGATGCAGGTGAAAGGATGAAGGTTCAGGATGAAGGTGACAGGATGGAGGTGACAGGATGCAGGTGACACGATGAAGGTGACATGATGGAGGTGACACGATGGAGGTGACAGGATGCAGGTGACAGGATGGAGGTGACAGGATGGAGGTGACAGGATGCAGGTGACAGGATGAAGGTGACAGGATGGAGGTGACAGGATGAAGGTGTCATGATGGAGGTGACATGATGGAGGTGACAGGATGGAGGTGACAGGATGAAGGTGACATGATGGAGGTGACATGATGGAGGTGACAGGATGGAGGTGACAGGATGAAGGTGACAGGATGCAGGTGACAGGATGAAGGTGACAGGATGGAGGTGACAGGATGAAGGTGTCATGATGGAGGTGACATGATGGAGGTGACAGGATGGAGGTGACAGGATGAAGGTGACATGATGGAGGTGACATGATGGAGGTGACAGGATGAAGGTGACATGATGGAGGTGACAGGATGAAGGTGACATGATGGAGGTGACAGGATGGAGGTGACAGGATGAAGGTGACATGATGGAGGTGACAGGATGAAGGTGACAGGATGGAGGTGACAGGATGAAGGTGACAAGATGGAGGTGACAGGATGGAGGTGACAGGATGCAGGTGACAGGATGGAGGTGACAGGATGCAGGTGACAGGATGAAGATGACAGGATGCAGGTGACAGGATGAAGGTGACAGGATGGAGGTGACAGGATGAAGGTGACATGATGGAGGTGACAGGATGCAGGTGACAGGATGAAGGTGACAGATGAAGGTGACATGATGGAGGTGACAGGATGGAGGTGACAGGATGCAGGTGACATGATGGAGGTGACAGGATGAAGGTGACAGGATGGAGGTGACAGGATGAAGGTGACAGGATGAAGGTGACATGATGGAGGTGACAGGATGAAGGTGACAGGATGGAGGTGACAGGATGGAGGTGACAGGATGCAGGTGACAGGATGAAGGTGACAGGATGGAGGTGACAGGATGAAGGTGACAGGATGGAGGTGACAGGATGAAGGTGACAAGATGGAGGTGACAGGATGGAGGTGACAGGATGCAGGTGACAGGATGGAGGTGACAGGATGGAGGTGACAGGATGAAGGTGACATGATGGAGGTGACAGGATGAAGGTGACAGGATGGAGGTGACATGATGGAGGTGACAGGATGAAGGTGACAGGATGGAGGTGACAGGATGGAGGTGACAGGATGAAGGTGACATGATGGAGGTGACAGGATGCAGGTGACAGGATGAAGGTGACAGATGAAGGTGACATGATGGAGGTGACAGGATGGAGGTGACAGGATGAAGGTGACATGATGGAGGTGACAGGATGAAGGTGACAGGATGAAGGTGACATGATGGAGGTGACAGGATGAAGGTGACAGGATGGAGGTGACAGGATGAAGGTGACGGGATGAAGGTGACATGATGGAGGTGACAGGATGAAGGTGACAGGATGGAGGTGACAGGATGGAGGTGACAGGATGCAGGTGACAGGATGAAGGTGACATGATGGAGGTGACAGGATGGAGGTGACAGGATGCAGGTGACAGGATGAAGGTGACAGGATGAAGGTGACAGATGAAGGTGACATGATGAAGGTGACAGGATGGAGGTGACAGGATGGAGGTGACAGGATGAAGGTGACAAGATGGAGGTGACAGGATGCAGGTGACAGGATGGAGGTGACAGGATGGAGGTGACAGGATGCAGGTGACAGGATGAAGGTGACAGATGAAGGTGTTTACCTGACGTTGCAGTGAGCAGCTGTCACCACCCAGTTCTCGTTGATGAGAGAGCCGCCACAGAAGTGGAAGCCGGTGTAATCCTGAAACAACAGAGAGACGACGTGTTTATGAACACATCATCTGCGTGTGTGTGTGTGTGTGTGTGTGTGTGTGTGTGTGTGTGTTTACCTGCAGGGACACCTGCCAGGGCCAGGAGTGAGGCACCGCCTCCTCACCGTTCACAATACGAGAGTAACCGGTGATGATTGGTCTGATGGCGGGAGTGCCGCAGCCTGGTGACATCATCATGACATCATGAACAAGGACATGGTGAAACAGGTGCAGGTGTTAATACTCAGCTCTTCATACTGAAGTTGATGTTTATGCTGCAGTCAGTGTCTTCATATGATTGTTGACATGTAAAATAATTGAAGACTGATCTCTTCTGACTGTCAGGAACATTATAATGTAACATTTGTTGACGTCACATCAGCTGATCTGAGAGCTGCAGACATGATGTGTGTTATTTTTAACGTCCTGAAGAAGCTCATCCACTCATCATCACCTGAATCATGTCAAAACAATAAATCATCTCAAATGTGGGCCAATAATCAATCAAGCATAGATTATGGATGAGAAATAACCCAGCATGCTTCACTCCCTCAGCTGTGACTCTGATGGTAAAGAGTTTGTCTCACCGTAGGCGGCGCCGGCGAAGGCGAGGCAGGAGAGGATCCACAGGAAGGCCATGGCTCGATCATGTTGGGTCTGTGTGAGCCTGGAGCTTTTATACTGCCGGGGAGCGGCGTGATTGGACGAGACAGGAGGGGACATGTTATCAGAGAGGGTGGGAGTTTGGACAGGTGGAGCTGACGGAGAGTTTTCCACCTGAGGAGGCAGGAACACGACAGTTAGAGACGAGACACAGCAGCCAATCGCAGAGCAGAATGGTCTCTGCTGACCTCACACTGTTAATGTAAAGAAAATACCACGACAACTGATTTCACACACAAACGACTAACAACAGCTGAACACATGTCCCCTTCAGGGTTCATCTGTCACTTCCTCAGCTAACAGTGAGGGTTTGATTGATTGATTGGTTGATTGATTGATTGACTCATTCTGCCGGCTGTCAGGAGGTGATTCATCCATCAGATCAGGGAGTTGTTGTGTTGTTGTTGTGTGTTTGTTGTCTTCAGTGTTGGCCCCCAGTTGTTTTGAGCTGGAGATCATGAAACACGTCCCGTCCTCGTACGTGGGAGCGTATGTTTCAGAAATGTTGAAATTTAATGTTGTCATTTTGGTACTTTTCTTTTGTTGATGTTTTAGTTTTATGTTGTGACAGCGTTGTGTTTATGTTATGGTTAGGTTTAGGTACATAAACAACTTGGTTAGGAGAACATCATGGTTTGGATTTAAACACCTGGTTCTGACTCCACAAAAACGGCTGGAAAATGTCTCTACGTGTTGTTAACAGAATCCAGTGGACACACAGTCAGCTCACAGATGTGATGTGTGAGTGTGACAGCATGTTTCCTGCCAGTTTCATTTGTTAGAGAAGATGTTGTGTTACTTTTCTTAACCTAAACTTAACCTTTGGTTAAACCATTGAATAGTTCCAGAGTCAAAGCTCTGATAAGATTAGTGCTGGACAGTATCAGAAACCTTTTAAAGGAAATAATGCAGATGTGACTTCCTGTCTTTTCAAGGCTGGGTTACATGTGAAATCAGAGGGGTTACATGTGAAATCAGTGGGGTTACATGTGAAATCAGTGGGGTTACATGTGAAATCAGAGGGGTTACATGTGAAATCAGTGGGGTTACATGTGAAATCAGTGGGGTTACATGTGAAATCAGTGGGGTTACATGTGAAATCAGAGGGGTTACATGTGAAATCAGTGGGGTTACATGTGAAATCAGTGGGGTTACATGTGAAATCAGAGGGGTTACATGTGAAATCAGTGGGGTTACATGTGAAACACATACAAATGTTCATGTGAAACTCGTCAAAACTCTCATCTCATGATGTGATTAACTGAGCCTCCATCACTTTATTCACTGATTTTGGTGAAACTGGATCATATTTTAATGCATAAATGTTTTCTGGTTATCTCTCTAATGTGCTCTGACTCTGCCTGAACCCTCTGATTTAAGAAATGATGGTTATGCTTATTGCTCAAGTAACCGCTAACAACGGCTAAATGTACCAGGCTCCAAGTGAACAAGGCTGGTGTCGGGACCGAACACAAACTCTGAGACCAGTTTGACAAAAGGAAATGCAGTTCTGAGCTGGTTTACAGAGTTTGGCTGCTGTCAGTGTCGCAGAGCGTCTCTGTAACACGAGAGGAGCTCACACTAACATCACCTCTGACTTTTATTTGGTCCAATGACAAACAAACAAAATGTAGAATCAGGAGTGTGTGTGAAAGGATCCATGTGGAGAGCTGAATGATGGTGTCCATCATGGTGAAGGAGAGAGAACCAGAGCATGGTCTGGAGCCAGCTTAAATACAGGTGAGCCAGGAGGCACAGGTGAGCCACATCTGCTCTGACGAGCCCACAGGCACATTCAGCACTACTATTATTACAAGTTTACCTGTACAATATATGTCCATTTAATAATCTTATTCTATAATCTCACAAAGACGTGAATCAAAACACACACTTTGATCTTCCAGTGAATAAACTGTGTGTGTGTGTGTGTGTGTGTGTGTGTGTGTGTGTGTGTGTGTGTGTGTGTGTGTGTGTGTAGGAACATGTGTGTGTTTCCCAGCAGTGTGTTTATCAGCAGCAGCTCGACTGAACGTTTCACACGTTGCATCAGGAACTCTTGTGACCTTCAGACAGACTCATGACTGTGTTCATGTGTTCATGTGTTCATGTGTTCATGAGATCATAAACACTGATTGTATTCATGATACTCAGAGTCAAAGGAAACTTGTTCTCAAATATCTGATCTGACAATAAGAATAATCAGAAAACTCCATCCTCAGTGTTTCAGAATAATCTGTCTAACTGACTGTCTGTCTGTCTGACTGTCTGACTGACTGACTGTCTGTCTGTCTGACTGTCTGTCTGTCTGACTGACTGTCTGTCTGTCTGTCTGTCTGACTGTCTATCTAACTGACTGACTGTCTGTCTGTCTGTCTGACTGACTGACTGTCTGTCTGTCTGACTGACTGTCTGTCTGTCTGTCTGACTGTCTGTCTAACTGACTGACTGTCTGTCTGTCTGACTGTCTTACTGACTGACTGACTGACTGTCTAACTGACTGTCTGTCTGACTGACTGTCTGTCTGTCTGTCTGACTGTCTTACTGACTGACTGACTGACTGTCTAACTGACTGTCTGTCTGACTGACTGTCTTACTGACTGACTGTCTAACTGACTGACTGTCTGTCTGTCTGACTGTCTGTCTGACTGACTGACTGACTGACTGTCTGACTGACTGTCTGACTGACTGACTGACTGACTGTCTGTCTGTCTGACTGTCTGACTGACTGACTGTCTGTCTGTCTGACTGACTGTCTGTCTGACTGTCTGACTGTCTGACTGACTGTCTGTCTGTCTGTCTGACTGTCTGTCTAACTGACTGACTGTCTGTCTGTCTGACTGTCTTACTGACTGACTGACTGACTGTCTAACTGACTGTCTGTCTGACTGACTGTCTTACTGACTGACTGTCTAACTGACTGACTGTCTGTCTGACTGACTGACTGTCTTTCTGACTGTCTGTCTGTCTGACTGTCTGTCTGACTGACTGACTGACTGACTGTCTGACTGACTGACTGTCTTACTGACTGACTGTCTAACTGACTGTCTGTCTGACTGACTGTCTGTCTGACTGACTGACTGTCTAACTGACTGACTGTCTGTCTGTCTGACTGACTGTCTGTCTGACTGACTGACTGACTGACTGTCTGTCTGACTGTCTGTCTGTCTGTCTGACTGTCTGTCTAACTGACTGACTGTCTGTCTGACTGGCTGTCTGACTGACTGTCTGTCTGACTGACTGTCTTACTGACTGACTGTCTAACTGACTGACTGTCTAACTGACTGTCTGTCTGACTGACTGACTGTCTGTCTAACTGACTGTCTGTCTTACTGACTGACTGTCTAACTGACTGACTGTCTGACTGACTGTCTGTCTGACTGACTGACTGTCTGTCTGTCTGACTGACTGTCTGTCTAACTGACTGACTGTCTAACTGACTGTCTGTCTGACTGTCTGTCTGTCTGTCTGACTGTCTTACTGACTGACTGTCTAATTGACTGACTGACTGTCTAACTGACTGTCTGTCTGACTGACTGTCTGACTGATTGTCTAACTGAATGACTGACTGTCTAACTGACTGTCTGTCTGACTGACTGACTGTCTGACTGACTGTCTGTCTAACTGACTGACTGTTTAACTGACTGTCTGTCTGACTGACTGTCTGTCTGACTGTCTGTCTGTCTGTCTAACTGACTGTCTGTCTGACTGACTGTCTGTCTGACTGTCTAACTGACTGTCTGTCTGACTGTCTGTCTGACTGTCTAACTGACTGTCTGTCTGACTGACTGACTGTCTAACTGTCTGTCTGTCTGACTGACTGTCTGTCTGACTGTCTGACTGACTGTCTAACTGACTGTCTGTCTGTCTGACTGACTGTTTTTTGATATTTTCAGTGAAATGCTTTCATTGTGAAGATGTGAGACTTTATTTTGAAAGGATTGATACTTGTCCATGTCACTGTCAAAAATAAACAGTTCCTGTCAGGAAGCTGCACCTCTTCACAATAAAAGCCTGTTTAATGTTAGGCTGTAGCGCTGCAGGGTGATAAAGTAATAAAGTGGCAATGTTCCTTTAATTTGATCAATGATCAGTGATCAATGATCAGTGATCAATGATAACTTGACATCTTGATTTGTTCAGTGAATCTTTTTAGATTTCATACATTTTATTTTAGTTGTTTTTATCAACTCGTGTTTTCTGTGTTTTTGTTTTCTGGAACAAACGTGAGGCAGCTGAAACTTTCTGTCGTCATGGAAACACAAATATAAGGTGATGATGTCATCAGTTATGTGATGATGACCATGATGAATAATTAAGGAGGGCAAAGGTCGCGACTCTCCGCTGTTTGTTATATCAGCCTGCTGAATGATTGATTATTGATGAGCGAAAGAAGAAATGTTTTTTTTTTTTTTTGATGTTCTGATGTTTACAGAATCGAAATTAATCTGAGAAAGAAACATTTTAATCAGCTGTCAATCAAACCTTTTCTTTATTGATCTGTTAACTCATTATCAGTGATTTATTAAATGTTTTATTGAGCTGACGTTCTGCCAACATGAAGAGTCAGTAAACTGCTCCAGGATCAGTTATTGTATGAGACTGTTGGTCCTAGTTCTGGTTCTGGTTCTGGTCTTGGTCCTGGTCCTGGTTCTGGTTCTGGTTCCTGTGAGTGTCTCAGCTGAGATGAAATATCAGATTATATTTTTGACACCATGTTGTTGTGTGATCGTCATGACTCCACATTATGTAATGATCTAACAGAACAGTGTTCTCTGTGGTGGACCGACCTCGGGCCTTCAGTCTGTTCTCCTCCAGCTGATTCTGATCAGGTTACCTGTTCATTCTCTCTCATTAAATATTATATATATCTGATGTATATATTAAATATTTTTTATGTTTACCTGCTGGACACCAGCTGTCTCCTCCACTGTAAACGCCATCCTCAGTGTTTCCGGATTACTCTGGACCCATTAAGCTACAGCAGCCCGGCACCACTGCTGACAACAGACCCACAACCATTTTCATCTTTTTACTCCAATGAATTCCCAGAAGTCAGGAGAACTCTGTTGTAAAGTATGAGGACGACACCGCCGTCATCTGACGACTTTTCCAGCAAGCAGAGGGAGCTGGCTGCAGCAGCTGTCAGCACAGTCCATGGGAAGACTGTAGAGGTTGTGGACGAGTATAAATACCTGGGCACAATCTTCGACTGCATGTTGAAATTTGCCCAAACGCAGAGGAGATTCTCAGGAGGTGCCAGCAGCGGCAGTATCTCCTGAGGAAACTCAACACGTTTGGGGTCAACACAAACATCCTCCGGACATTTTATTACTCATTCATTGAGAGTGTCATCACATTCTCAATAACCTGCTGGTTTCACTCCACCAGCCTGCAAAACAGGACCCGCCTGCAGAGCGCTGTCACAGTCTGCTCTAAAACCATCGGACTTCCGGTCAGAACACTCAGAACCGTGTGTGAGCAGCAAACACTGAGGACAGCTCAGGATCCGACAGGACCCCTCACACGCTCTGTTTCCAGTGTTTGAGTAGCTCCGCTGCCCGGGCTGCAGGACACAGAGGAGGAGAACAACCTTTGTTCCCAGAGCTGTTCAACTCCTCAACTCCCAACCATCCCTGCCCCACTGCCTCCCTGCTCTGCCCCACTGCCTCCCTGCTCTGCCCCGCTGCCTCCCTGCTCTGCCCCGCTGCCTCCCTGCTCTGCCCCGCTGCCTCCCTGCTCTGCCCCACTGCCTCCCTGCTCTGCCCCGCTGCCTCCCTGCTCTGCCCCGCTGCCTCCCTGCTCTGGACCCTTCTGTGTCTGCTGTCACCTGACGACAGATACTTCTGTCTGCTGTCACCTGACAACAGATACAGAAGTATCTGCTGCCACCTGACGACAGATACTTCTGTGTCTGCTGCAACCTGACGACAGATACTTCTGTCTGCTGTCACCTGACAACAGATACTTCTGTCTGCTGTCACCTGACAACAGATACTTCTGTCTGCTGTCACCTGACAACAGATACAGAAGTATCTGCTGCCACCTGACGACAGATACTTCTGTGTCTGCTGCAACCTGACGACAGATACTTCTGTCTGCTGTCACCTGACAACAGATACTTCTGTCTGCTGCCACCTGATGACAGATACAGAAGTATCTGCTGTCACCTGACAACAGATACAGAAGTATCTGCTGCCACCTGACGACAGATACTTCTGTGTCTGCTGCAACCTGACGACAGATACTTCTGTCTGCTGTCACCTGACAACAGATACTTCTGTCTGCTGCCACCTGATGACAGATACAGAAGTATCTGCTGTCACCTGACAACAGATACAGAAGTATCTGCTGCCACCTGACAACAGATACTTTTGTGTCTGCTGCCACCTGACAACAGATACTTCTGTCTGCTGCCACCTGACAACAGATACAGAAGTATCTGCTGCCACCTGACAACAGATACTTTTGTGTCTGCTGCCATCTGACAACAGATACAGAAGTATTTGCTGCCACCTGATGACAGATACTTCTGTGTCTGCTGCCACCTGACAACAGATACAGATACAGTCGTCCTCAAAATTATTCATACCCTTGCTAATTTTTGTGATTTACTATTTTTGTGATGAAATGACTGCATTTTTTCCAAGTTTGTTTATGAGTTATACGTGACCAACAAGTGAAAGAATGACAACAATACACAATACAAGAAATTCTTCATTTCAGGGGTATTTTATTCAAGGATTCCCAAAAAATGCCATGTTCAAAATTATTCATACCCTAGTCCAATGTCTTTCTTTAATAGTCAAAAGCATAGCCTTTGTTTTTTATGACTGCTTTGAGACGATTCTTGTATGTGTCCACAAGCTTCCTGCATGTCTCCTGTGGGATGTTTGCCCATTCCTCTTTTGCGAAAGCCTCAAGCTGGGTCAGGTTGGTCGGTTTCCTAGCCATCACTCTGGTCTTCAAGTGATGCCACAAGTTCTCGATGGGATTCAGGTCAGGACTCTGACTTGGCCATTCTAGGATGTTGACATCATTGTCCTTGAACCATTTCTTCACTACCTTGGCAGTGTGTTTGGGATCATTGTCTTGCTGGTACGTCCAGTTGTGGCCAAGCTGTAGTTTCTCAGCAGATTCCTTCACGTTTTCATCAAGGATCCTGATGTAATCTTCCTTTTTCATTATTCCTTGGACCTTGACTAGGTTCCCTGTGCCACTGGAAGAGAAGCATCCCCATAGCATTATGCTTCCACCACCGTACTTGACTGTGGGCACAGTGTTCTTTGGTTTATATGCTTCGCCTTTCTTCCTCCAGACATATTGAGCATCCATATGGCCAAATAACTCCAACTTGGTCTCATCAGACCACAGGATGGTTGACCAAAAGTTGGGATCTTGCTTCAAATGACCTCTAGCAAAGGCCAGGCGAGCCTGCACATGTTTCCTCCTGAGCAGCGGCGTCTTCCGAGGCCTATGTCCATGGAGACCTCCTCTGTGCAAGACTCGCTCAATGGTGGACCGTGAGACCTTTGTCCCTGCTTGGTCAAGCGTTTCAATTAGGGCCTTGGTTGTGGTCTGGGGGTTGTTGTTGACCTCTCGGCATATTTTCCTGGCAAGTTTGGGGGACACCTTACGCTTCCTGCCACGCCCGCTGAGGTTTTTAACAGTATTGAATTTCTTGTACTTGTTAATTATGCTCTGGACGGTTGCCACAGGGACATCATACTGCTTTGAAATGGCCTTGTAACCCTTTCCTTCACTGTGGGCACGCACAAGACGTCGACGTAGGTCTTCACTGAGCTCCTTCTTCTTGACCATGATGACCAGAAATTGAGAATGACCAGAACACTTTTCCTCTATTTATACTCTTCTGGAAAGATGCTATTTTTTTAAATCAGTGTTTAACATTTGTTCAACAATGTTAATGGTATTTATTCCATTGTAACATTTTGAAATGACCACAGGACAAAGATTTTTGTTGAGATATTGTCAGGGGTATGAATAATTTTGAACATGGCATTTTTTGGGAAACCTTGAATAAAATACCCCTGAAATGAAGAATTTCTTGAATTGTGTATTGTTGTCATTCTTTCACTTGTTGGTCACGTATACCTCATAAACAAACTTGAAAAAATGCAGTCATTTCATCACAAAAATAGAAAATCACAAAAATTAGCAAGGGTATGAATAATTTTGAGGACGACTGTATGTCTGTACCAGACCTCAGAGCAGCTTCATTCCCCAGACTAAGACCCTGAACTCATTCTCAACACTTAATTTTGTAAAATAGTTTTGTTTGTATTGATTCTTCACTCAGCGTAAAGGAACTTAAACTAATTTGTTTTTTGCAGCCTGGTTTGTAAAAAGACACATATATATTAACCTTGAGTCTTTGATGTATGTCACTACTTTAAACCAAAGGATTCGACTGAAAGGACACAAATTCAAACACACATAGTCGGTGATGTTCACTGTTTTTATTATCAGTCATTGTCCACACACTGGACTTCCTCTGAGCTTTTAGTTGGCGGCGAGGATCTGGTCGACCCAACCACGGAGCTCGGTGACACGGGCGTAGACGGCAGGAGTGGAGGTGGAGCAACGGCTGCTTCCCCAGGAGACGATACCGACCAGAGTCCAGGCGCCGTTGTTCTGACACACCAGAGGACCACCAGAGTCTCCCTGACAACAAATAAACAATAAACAAAAGTGATTAACATGTAAAAAAAATCTCCTAAAACTTTAAGCCCAACACAAAAAAACTATGTGACAAAGTCATGTGAGGGAGGCAGGTGAGACAGGTAGGTGGGTGGGGCCTCACCATGCAGGAAGTGGCTCCGTCTCCTCCGGCACAGATCATGACATCAGAGATGTTGCTGCCCCAGGTCTTCTTACACTGCTCGTTGGACAGCAGGGGCAGGGCGGCCTGCTGCAGCTGGTTGGGAGTATTGGCAGCTGTGGGAGACACAGGACACACAGACTCACTTCATGCTGCCCTTTCATAGTAAAAGTAAAACTCTTGTCCTATAAATCTCACCATTGTACCGGGTCAGACCCCAGCCGGAGGTGACGCAGGTCATTCCAGCAGCATAGTTGTCGTTGGTCCCGGCGAGACACACGGGGGACACATTGGTGCCGAGGCGGGCGGGGCTGGACAGCTTGATGAGGGCGATGTCGTTGTTGATGGTGTAGGGGTTCCACTGGGGGTGGGTGAACACCTGGGGGGTGGGGTGGGGTAGGGGGGTGTTAGTGGGGTCAGGATGGTGTGTTCTCAAAGCTTATTGGCTGATGGGGGGTTCTCACCTTGGTGGGCTTCAGCACCTGGATGTCCTCGGTGGAGCCGTAGCCCCTATTGTGCTCTCCAGCGACCACTTTGTGGTAGGTCCTGACAGGAAACAGGAAGTAAGTTCACCAAATCTCACAAAGACACTTCCTGTTAATACTTCCTCTTTTTTGATGATTTACAAAGTTTAACCTGAGCTGATTGGATAATTTAATACGACACAAAGTTTATCTTCAAACATGTTTCAAAGTCTTTAATATGTTCTGATGTTCGACTTCTTAATGTCTTCAGGAGGAACCACTGAGACACACACAGGGTGTTGTGTTGTGTTGTGTTGGGTTGTGTTGTGTTGTGTTGTGTGTTGGACTAACCTGACATTGCAGTGAGCGGCGGTCACCACCCAGTTCTCGTTGATCAGAGATCCTCCACAGAAGTGGAAGCCGCTGGATTGCTGAGAGAAAAAAACTGGACTGAGTAACTCAACAAAGAAGAAGAAGAAGAAGAAACAGCAGAAGAAGAAACAGAGCTGTTTGTGTGTGTTGACATCAGCTGTCTCACCTGCAGAGACACCTGCCAGGGCCAGGAGTGAGGCACCGCCTCCTCACCGTTTACGATGCGGGCATAGCCGGTCACCTGGGGGGGGATGGCGGGGTTGCCGCAGCCTAAGAGGACGACAGGAAACACACTTAAAGGACTATTCTGCTGAAGCTGCTGATGTGACTGAAGTGTGGACACAGGAAACTGCTGAGTCATGAGTTATTTTAAAGGTAAATGTGTGAAACTGAAGCAGCCAATCAGAATCAAACGTGACTTTAACCACAAAACTCTTCAATCTGAAAAGAAAAACATCCGTTAGACTTCCTGTTGGTTTGTGTATCTGATTGGACTGTCTCAGGAATAGGAACTTTACTGTTTGTTCAAATAAGATCAAACTTTATTGAAACAGTTGATGGTTAACGGTCAGCAGCAGGTTTAATGTGTTTCACCTCTGATGAACGTGTCTGTGACTGAGCTGAGACTAGACTCAATCTGTTGATGTTTTATAGATTAACATATTACTAATCTGAGTTTATCAGCATGTTACGGTCTGTGTCTCACCGTAGGCGGCGCTGACGAAGGCAAGGCAGGAGATGATCCAGAGGAAGGCCATGGTGATGAAGATGATGTGCTGGAGGAGCGAGCTGCTGTTTTATCCCTGAACCCTGCTGGGCCTTGGCCAATCAGAGCGCTCCCTGGTTGGTCCAGCTCAGCTGTCAGCTGCTTATCAGACCTGAGGCGGCCGCGGCGTTCTCACGAGCTACACGCCCCAACCTCTCGCTCTCTGATTGGCTGATAATGCAGCACACAGAAACCAGTCAGTACATGTTGTTTCGATCCAAACTGAACTTTGGTTCAATTCACTGATCTCAGATCTGATGACTGAAAACAGATTCCTCTCAGCGAAAACATCAAGATGAAGAATTTAGTTTGTCATGGTTCCTTCGTGTTTACAGGATGTGATTTTTATTTTTCTCTCTTCACTTACAGTATTTATTAATTTGGTGATTTTTTACTTTCATCTGATTTTGATCAGATATCACTTAAGAATTATTACTGTGAAGAATGTATTGAATGTTTGTCGCGGAGTTTTATTTTGTTGTTCAAACTGTTTCAGGATGTTTGTAACTACGCCTGTCACAATAAAATACACATTAACTGAATAACTTCATATTTCTGTTCTACACTCACTGTGTCAGAGAGCAGTCAGCTGATGTTTCTGTGTAAAACTCATTACATATGTTGTTATTAGACATGTTCAGTATCACATTATTCATGTCATATTTTATGTTGTGGGTGATGAATTACAGACATGATTGTTGCAGCCAGAGCTGTGATGTCACCTCACAAACAGATCAGTGAGTTTAATCTGAAGGAACAAAAGCACAGAAAACTTTATTTCCATCAAACATTGCTGGGTGTTTTTGTTTTCATAAGCAGTTCATCAGAAACACTTTCATCATAAAAACTTTAAGAAATGAAAATGAATCAGAATCGCTTTTATACGTTTTCTAAGTTCACACATACGAGGAATTTTCTGTGGTCTGTAGGTGCAAAACAACAAACAATAATAAAAATACTTAAAAGACATAAAACTATGAACTAAGAATGTCCAGATTTATCCAGTAGTGCAAAAAGTTTGACCTGGATTGTTCGAGGTCGCAGTAGATATATCAATGTGCAAATTAAGACTGTCAGGTTACTAAAACTTACATTAATGTAATGTAAGTGAAGTGGGAGGAAGGGGGTCAGTGTCAGTGGGGTCACGGGTCCTTGTTAATGAGGCAAATTACAGATGGGAAGAAAACTGTTCTTATGGCGAAAGGTTCTGGTCCTGATGGAGCGCAGCCTCCTGCCAGAGAGGAGAGTCTAAAATGACGTTTGATGATGTTTCTGCTGCAGTTGTGACAACAGACGACTGTTCAGTCCTGACGTGTCTCCACTCACACAGCTCAGGTGTTTAAAGACTATTCTGTCATATTCATCTCGTCGTCTTTTTTGTTTACGTCACACAGTGGTTAGTTTTCTGTACATTAAAACATTAAAACAGAGTCATGAATCATGAGACTGAACAGCTGCTGTTACAGGTTCAGACTGTGTGTGTGTGTGTGTGTGTGTGTATGTGTGTGTTTGTGATGTTGCTGACCAGACTGGTGTGTGTGTGTGTGTGTGTGTGTGTGTGTGTGTGTGTGTGTGTGTGTGATGTTGCTGACCAGATTGGTGTGTGTGTGTGTGTGTGTGTGTGTGTGTGTGTGTGTGTGTGTGTGTGTGTGATGTTGCTGACCAGACTGGTGTGTGTGTATGTCTCATTACATATTTTTAACACACAGTAAAAAACACAGCAGCTGTTGCAGCTGCAGTGTGTCAACATGTCACACTGATAACACACACACTGTGTGTGTGCGTGTTATCAGTGTGTCTGTGCTTGTGTACAGTCAGCACTCTGAATGTGGGAGGAATTCAACATGTTCACTGGTTATTATACTGTAAAGAACAGTTGAGGTAAAGTTATTATACTGTAAAGAACAGTTGAGGTAAAGTTATTATACCGTAAAGAACAGTTGAGGTAAAGTTATTATACCGTTAAGAACACTTGTGGTAAAGGTATTATACCGTTAAGAACACTTGTGGTAAAGGTATTATACTGTAAAGAACAGTTGAGGTAAAGTTATTATACCGTAAAGAACAGTTGAGGTAAAGTTATTATACCGTAAAGAACAGTTGAGGTAAAGGTATTATACCGTAAAGAACAGTTGAGGTAAAGGTATTATACCGTAAAGAACAGTTGAGGTAAAGTTATTATACCGTAAAGAACACTTGTGGTAAAGGTATTATACCGTAAAGAACAGTTGTGGTAAAGTTATTATACCGTAAAGAACAGTTGAGGTAAAGTTATTATACCGTAAAGAACAGTTGAGGTAAAGGTATTATACCGTAAAGAACAGTTGAGGTAAAGTTATTATACCGTAAAGAACAGTTGAGGTAAAGGTATTATACCGTAAAAGAACAGTTGAGGTAAAGTTATTATACCGTAAAGAACAGTTGAGGTAAAGTTATTATACCGTAAAGAACAGTTGAGGTAAAGTTGTTATACCGTAAAGACCAGTTGAGGTAAAGTTATTATACCGTAAAGAACAGTTGAGGTAAAGGTATTATACCGTAAAGAACAGTTGAGGTAAAGGTATTATACCGTAAAAGAACAGTTGAGGTAAAGTTATTATACCGTAAAGAACAGTTGAGGTAAAGTTATTATACCGTAAAGAACAGTTGAGGTAAAGTTGTTATACCGTAAAGACCAGTTGAGGTAAAGTTATTATACCGTAAAGAACAGTTGAGGTAAAGGTATTATACCGTAAAGAACAGTTGAGGTAAAGGTATTATACCGTAAAAGAACAGTTGTGGTAAAGTTATTATACCGTAAAGAACAGTTGAGGTAAAGTTGTTATACCATGAAGACCAGTTGAGGTTAAGGTATTATACCGTAAAGAACAGTTGAGGTAAAGGTATTATACCGTAAAAGAACAGTTGAGGTAAAGTTATTATACCGTAAAGAACAGTTGAGGTAAAGTTATTATACCGTAAAGAACAGTTGTGGTAAAGTGTAACTCAACAACAAAGAACTAGAACTGTGACAGTGAGCTGATGAGGGAAGTGGGAACAGGTGTGCAGGTGGACGGAGAGGCTGGAGTGAGAATGAGGATGAGGACACCTGGTGGACAGCTGGAGGACAGCTGGAGGACAGCAGGTCAGAGGGAGTGTGACCTGATGAAGTGACAGTAGAGGACTGAGGGAGACTTTATTTATCCCAAATAAACAACATGTAACAGGTGATCATATACAGAAATATAACAAGTTTACAGTAAATATCAGAAATCTAAACTGGTGAACAACAAAACAAACACACAAAATATACACAACATCAAAACATTCAGGTTCAGTTTGTTTCTGCACAGTAAAAACATTCTACAGATAATCTTGTGTATGTTTATTGTTTATAAGAGCAAATATGTTTTATAAAAACACCGGACCACCGCTCACACCGGACCACCAATTGCATCTAAACTCGCCATTCTACCTGACAAGAGGTCCACTCCTGCTGGCTCCTGCTGCCTCCAGGTCTCCCGAGAGGGATTCCTGGCGTGGCCTCATCTTCCTGCTAACGGCGCGGTCATTCCTGTGGTCTCAACCTGCATCATCTTCCGCCAGCTTGTGTCCACCTGCTCATCCCACCGGGATCTTCCCGTCCTGCCGTGGTCGGCTGCCGGACCCTAGCTGGTTTCCTCCACTGACCACCACCGATCGGGCTGACAATCTCCTCACCTCAGCGCCACCGCTAGGCTAGCACGCCAGTGGGGGCCTCCAGGCTTCCTCTCCTCCTCACCAGACTGCTGGTATGCTGTGGATTATCCCGTGGATACTCCTCGGGTATACCTCGCTACTCCTTCCCCGGACACCCTGCTCCTGGACACAAGTTAGTGCTAGCTAAAAGCTAGCGCTCGGCAGCCAGACCATGCCGCTGCTATACTCCAACTCCGACCTCCATGCTCTCAACCACCACCTTCGCCCGAACTGCATGGACACTATCATTGAAACTGGACTACTACGCAGCGGCCGGCCTCCACACAGAGGTTCTGGCCGTATGTTCACCTACAACTCTTCATCCGCAAACTCCATCCCATCCATCTTGTCCTGCCGCACCACCACTTCCTCATTATGTCATCACAACAACAAACGACGCGTGAACCCATCGAATCTCCGCCCACTTCCTCAGTCCTCCCAACCTGTCATAAAGCAACGTCACCTGAAACTGGCTTTGCGCAACACCCGCTCACTTAGCAATAAAAGCCACATTATGCATGAATTCATCACTGACAATAACCTGGACATATTCTGCATGACTGAAACCTGGCACAAACCCCTGGACTACTTCTCCCTTAATCAGACCACACCCACCTCATTCACTTATATTGACAAACCTCGACCCGAGGGGCGGGGAGGTGGTATTGCTGCCATCCACAGAAAGGACATTAAAACATCCACAATCCCCATTCCTGTTGCCCATTCTTTGGAACACATCACCTTCAAACTCTCTGGTCCCACTCCTCTGGTCACTGCCATCATCTACCGCCCCCCCAAGCCAAATCCCTCCTTTACCTCCGACTTCTCGGATTTTCTGACCCACCTATCTGCCATCTCTCCTTCAATTCTTGCGATTTTAACATCCACATGGACACAGACTGCAAATCTGCCACTGACTTTCTGGACTTATTACACTGCCTCGACTTCACCCAACACGTCAACTTTCCCACCCACAGCCGTGGTCACATCCTGGATCTGGTCTGCTCCACTGGTTTCACGATACATCAACTCTCTAGTCTCAACCTCAACATCTCCGACCACCTGGCAATTACCATGGATATCGTCATCCCTCTCCCCACCCCAAAAGACAGAAGCAAAATATCCTACAGAAACCTAAAAATCCACCCCCCCCCCCCAGCCCTCTCAGCCTCTCTTGATAGTGTCTCCAAGGGACCTGTCCACCATCCTGACAGGAATGAAAAGCCCTACTGCGCCCTGGACCCCATCCCATCCTCCCTGGTCAAGAACTGTCTTCCAGCCATTTCCCCCCTAATTACAAAAATAATCAACTCCTCCCTCAGCTCTGGTTCAGTCCCTCAATCACTCAAACTGGCAGCTGTCACCCCCATTCTCAAAAAACCTGGACTCAACCCTGACATTATGGCAAACATCCGGCCCATCTCCAACCTCCCTTTCTCATCAAAAATACTGGAACGCACCGTCACCACTCAACTCAGAAACCAGCTCATCTCCACCGTCCTGTTCGAACCTTTTCAATCTGGCTTCCGCGCTCAACACAGTACCGAGACAGCCCTCCTCAAAGTAACTAACGACCTCCTCCTCTCTGCAGACTCCGGCCACCTCAGCATCCTCATCCTCCTGGACCTCACTGCAGCTTTCAACACCATCAACCACTCCATTCTTCTCTCCCACCTCGAATCCTCCCTCAGCATCACCAGCACTGCCCTCTCCTGGTTAAAAACTTATCTCACTAACAGACAACAGTTCGTCCACATCCACAACTGCACCTCCTCCACTGCTCATCTGTCCCAAGGTTTCCCCCAGGGTTTGGTGCTTGGTCCACTCCTCTTCATCCTATACATGCTCCCCCTTGGCAACATCATATGCCGTCATGGTCTCCGTTTCCACTGCTACGCTGACGACATCCAAATCTACATCTCCACTAAATCAATCACCACTGCCACCCACTCCACACTCACCCACTGCCTCACTGAAATCAAATCTTGGATGCAAACTAACTTCCTCCAACTGAACTGCAACAAATCAGACATGATCATCATCGGCCCCAAATCACTCATTAAAACTGCTCGCAACTTCTGCCTCAATCTGGACAACTCTACCCTGTCTCCCTCCCCACACAGTCGCAACCTCGGAGTCATCTTTGACAACAACCTCTCCTTTAAAAACACATAAATCAAATCACAAAAACTGCCTTCTTCCACCTCAAAAACATAGCCCGTTTCTGCCCATCACTCGCCGTCTCTGCTGCAGAAACCCTGATCCACGCCTTCATTACCTCCAGACTTGACTACTTTAACAGCATCCTCTATGGCACACCATCCAAACTGCTAAATAAACTCCAACATGTCCAGAACTTTGCTGCTCGCCTGCTCACCCACACCCGTGACCACATCACCCCCGTCCTCCAAAAACTCCACTGGCTCCCTGTCCCACAACGGATTCAATTCAAAATACTCCTCCTCACTCACAAAGCCCTCCACAACCAGGCCCCCCCCCCCCCACCTCACCGACCTGCTCCACCGCCACAACCCGTCCCGCACCCTCCGCTCCTCCGGCGCAAATCTCCTCATTCCACCACACAGGACCAAGCACCGAACCTGGGGCGACAGAGCTTTCTCAGTAGCTGCCCCTTCCCTCTGGAACTCCCTCCCCACACACATCAGAGACTGTACAGACTTCACTACTTTCAAAACACTCTTTTTAAAACTGTTTTTAATGTATAACTTGTCTCTTTTTGTATTTTTATTGTGTTGTTTTTATTATTCTGCTTTTTAACCTGTAAAGTGTCTTTGAGTACCACGAAAAGCGCTATACAAATAAAATGTATTATTATTATTATTATTATAAAAAGTGTGATGCTGCAGATTATCAGCAGCGTGACAAACTGTGAGTTAACTGAGCCTCACTGGATCCTTCTCAGTTTATGACAGGTGAGACTCACGGGTCATTAATTATTGATTAATTATTGATTAACAGGAGTTTTTTTTTTTTGGAGACAAAGTGAAGCTCAGTGATCAGATTTATGAAAGCTGATTGTTGTTACACAACTTCTCCTCTAATTCTGAGACAATCAGGTGATGAACAGACGTCGTTCAGTCCGTCTCTCTGTCCTGAAGTCTTTCTCTGTCTCAGATCTGCACTGAACAATAAAAAATGATGTAAAACTTCATCAGTTTGTTTCCAGCAGCTCGTTAAAGTCCCTCATCAGTCTGTCAATGATTGAATCTGCTCAGCTGCTTCCTTTGATTCAGGAAGTTTAATAATGAAGTGAGAGAGAAGAAGACAGAAGAGTTTCAATCACTCACACTCTGCTTCTTGTTAGAAGGAAGTCACATGTCAGGACTCATTAACACGATGATTCAAACAGACACAGCCCCAAACTTCGCATTTAAGTCACTCAGTAAATTGGCTCCTTAGACGACTGACACAGATCAATAACTCTTATAATAAATCAGCTTGTTTCAACAAACTGTGTCTTCTGTTCGCTGCAGTTATCTGACTGAAACAAGAAAAAAAGCAGCCGAGTAGCCAAGAGTAGCTCCAGTTCAGTTTAAATTAAAAGAAGGTTACAGTGAATGTTTAGTTCATTCACAGATACACTCAAACCCAACTCAACACTTCCTTCACCTGTTTCAAATTAAAAGCCCTCCAGTGTTTCAGTGGAAAGCACTCTTCATTTTTAACAGGGCTTTTATTTTGAAAAACTGGCAGGCGTGCAAACAACAGTCAGAGAGGGTAAAAGGCTGATTTTATTATATTATATTATATTTTATTATATTATATTTATATTTTATTATATCATATTTTATTATATTATATTATATCATATTATATTATATTATATTATATTATATTATATTATATTTTATTATATTATATTATATCATATTGTATTATATTATATTATATCATATTATATTATATTATATTTTAGTATATTATATTATATCATATTATATTATATTATATTTTAGTATATTATATTATATTATATCATATCATATCATGTTATATTATATTTTAGTATATTATATTATATCATATCATATCATGTTATATTATATTTTAGTATATTATATTATATCATATCATATTATATTATATTATATTACATGATTTAATGTCTTTCTGTTGTTTTAGTCAACGATTGGAAAAACTGTGTCTGTACTGCAATGAATCGTGGGTAATACATCTGTAAAGTCAGGTGAGAGTCCACCTGAGGACCGTGTGGGTTCTGACCAGACCTAGAAACTGAACACACACACGCACGCACGCACGCACGCACGCACGCACACACACAGTCATAAACATGATATTGTGTGTGTGACATCATAAATAATCAGACCTTCTGTTCTCTCTATCAGTGATTGACTGACGACGCTGTTTTTACTTCCTGTTGTAGCTTTTATAACAAAAGTACCTGGAGTTACTACAGTGACTACTGTGAGTACAGTTACTACAGTTACTACTGTGAGTACAGTTATTACAGTACAGTGACTACTGTGAGTACAGTTACTACTGTGAGTACAGTTACTACAGTTACTACTGTGACTACAGTTACTACAGTACAGTGACTACTGTGAGTACAGTTACTACAGTTACTACTGTGACTACAGTTACTACAGTACAGTGACTACTGTGAGTACAGTTACTACTGTTACTACTGTGAGTACAGTTACTATAGTACAGTGACTACTGTGAGTACAGTTACTACAGTGACTACTGTGAGTACAGTTACTACAGTGACTACTGTGAGTACAGTTACTACTGTTACTACTGTGAGTACAGTTACTATAGTACAGTGACTACTGTGAGTACAGTTACTACAGTGACTACTGTGAGTACAGTTACTACTGTTACTACTGTGAGTACAGTTACTATAGTACAGTGACTACTGTGAGTACAGTTACTACAGTGACTACTGTGAGTACAGTTACTACAGTGACTACTGTGAGTACAGTTACTACTGTTACTACTGTGAGTACAGTTACTACAGTGACTACTGTGAGTACAGTTACTACTGTTACTACTGTGAGTACAGTTACTACTGTTACTACTGTGAGTACAGTTACTACAGTGACTACTGTGAGTACAGTTACTACAGTACAGTGACTACTGTGAGTACAGTTACTACTGTTACTACTGTGAGTACAGTTACTACAGTACAGTGACTACTGTGAGTACAGTTACTACAGTTACTACTGTGAGTACAGTTATTACAGTACAGTGACTACTGTGAGTACAGTTACTACAGTGACTACTGTGAGTACAGTTACTACAGTTACTACTGTGAGTACAGTTACTACTGTTACTACTATGAGTACAGTTACTACAGTACAGTGACTACTGTGAGTACAGTTACTACTGTTACTACTGTGAGTACAGTTACTACAGTACAGTTACTACAGTACAGTGACTACTGTGAGTACAGTTACTACTGTTACTACTGTGAGTACAGTTACTACTGTTACTACTGTGAGTACAGTTACTACAGTACAGTTACTACAGTACAGTTACTACTGTGACTACAGTTACTACTATGAGTACAGTTACTACAGTACAGTTACTACTGTTACTACTGTGAGTACAGTTACTACAGTACAGTTACTACTGTTACTACTGTGAGTACAGTTACTACAGTACAGTGACTACTTTGAGTACAGTTACTACAGTGACTACTGTGAGTACAGTTACTAATATTTTTGGGTCAGTGTGCAATGAGCTGAAACTCAGGCTTCTTGTGTTAAACTCAGACTGGTTGTGTTAAACTCAGGCTTGTTGTGTTGAACTCAGGCTTGTTGTATTAAACTCAGACTTGTTGTGTTAAACTCAGACTTGTTGTGTTAAACTCAGACTTGTTGTGTTAAACTCAGGCTTCTTGTGTTAAACTCAGACTGGTTGTGTTAAACTCAGGCTTGTTGTGTTGAACTCAGGCTTGTTGTATTAAACTCAGACTTGTTGTGTTAAACTCAGACTTCTTGTGTTAAACTCAGACTTAAGTTAAACTAAAGACATGTTTGTGTTTTTGTTACCCCAGAATGAGTCTGTACATCTACAGAGCATCCACCATGTTGCGCCACCATTTTTCCACAGGAGCCCAGAATGGACAAACTGGAGAGACAGAGGAGGGAGGGTGAAGCGAGGGGTGGTCAGTTGGTTGCAGTCTGCAAACTCACCACTAGATGCCACTAAATCCTACAGACTGAACCTTTATTGGAAAAAGATCAATTAGTAACTCAGTGAAGTGATGAAACAACGAGACACCACACGTCAGAACTTTAATCATCGGGCTCAGCAGGAGAACAGACGACTGAGTGTTTCTTTGTGTTGTGACATGAGAACATCTTGTTTTCTGTTAAGAATATAGATTTGACAGTTCAGAAATGAAACATTTTGTTCTTGATTGTGTTTTCTGTCATTTCATTGAAAATAATCTCATCTTCTGCTTCCTGTTGGTTTTTCTCATTACATTTGTTTTATTGTGAAATGTGCTGACAGGAAGCTGTACGTCATGTTTCCGTTAACTTGCCGTGTCTCCAGCAGTCAGTGGACTGTTTGATCCGGATCATGGACCTGGTCTTTGAGCCAGTCTGTCCTCTGCTCCTCCACCTGCTCTGACCTCCAGCTCCACCCGCAGAGCTCCAACATGCTGCAGCCGGGAAACGAGTCGTCTGCCTGGGCTGACCTCCGGGAGTCCAACCGGTCCGAGACGGCGGCGGAGGGCGACGGGTCCGGGCCGGAGGCGGTGGTCGTGCCAGTGGTATTCGGGCTGATCTTCGTGGTGGGGGTGGTGGGGAACTCTGTGGTGATGGTGGTGATCGGGAGGGTGAGGTACAGTGGCGGAGGGAGAGTGAGTGGGGGCGGTGGGGGAGGAGGGGTGAGGCGCCCCGGGAACCCGACCAACATCTTCATCCTGAACCTGAGCGCGGCGGACCTCCTCTTCCTCCTCTTCTGCGTCCCGTTCCACGCCACTATCTACTCGCTGCCGCAGTGGGTGTTCGGAGCCTTCCTCTGTAGGTTCGGACACTTCTTCTCCACCGTCAGCATGCTGGTCAGCATCTTTACCCTCGTCGCCATGTCCGTGGACCGCTACGTCGCCGTGGTGCGCTCCCGGAAGGCTCCGTGCGTCCGGAGCCGCAGGAACGCGCTGGCCGGGGTGTGCGTCATCTGGACGCTGTCCCTACTGTGCTCGGTCCCGGTGGCCCAGCACCAGGTCCTCACCAGCCACCCCAGCGCCCCCAACAGCACCTTCTGCTGGGAGCAGTGGTCCGGAGCCTCCAAACGCGCCTACAGGGTGACGGTCCTGGTGCTCGGGTACCTGCTCCCGCTGCTGCTCATCAGCTGCTGCTACACCAGGGTCAGTTCAAAAAAGAGCTCATTTAACAGGATAATGTTTGACTGCCGCTGCTGTAAAACATGATTAATAACAACACAGGGGCCAAAGTGCGCGCACGAAGTCCTGATGCTCATAAAACTGTGCGTAAAACAGGCGCCAAGCGCGCGGAGACGACATGGGGTAAGCACCCGGGGGCTGTTTCAAAATAAAAGACATGTAACTCAGGCGGTGTAAGAGTGCAGATTGAACTGGGTCGCTCCTTTGATATATTCATAAAATTCTGGTGTGAGTTTTCAAAATAAAACATGAAGTGGTTGAAGAGTCGCAGAGTGATATTTAGGAAATCCTCTAAATATCCTCACTCCGTAGGAACAATACAAATGTTTAATGACAAATATTTTTAAATTTTAATTTTAATTGAACTGCTCAGCTCGTCTCCATGGCAACAGTACTCATTTAAAATGAGACAAATGGTCAGAAGAGAACTGAAGCGGTGGAGAGACTTTTATTGTGTGGACGACCAGATTTGACCTGTTAGTTAAATAATTAGTTAGTAATAATAATTCACTCAGTTCAGTTCTTATTGACGATGTATCTGTTAGAAAAGAGCTTCAGTTCACTCACACATCACACAGTTTACAGCTGGAACCAGTTCACTGGTACTTAAAATAGTTCCTGATTCATTTTCATTTAAGAAGAAACTGATAAACTGATCAATCGTTTCAGCTCTAAAACACTCACAAATGAATAAATTAGTGACATCATCAGTTATTTTCAGATCCAACAAATATTTGACTTTAAATTGATTATAAAAATATATTTTAATGATTCCAGAACCACCAGTTATCTCATAATTCAGTATTCACACTGTTAATCAGTGAAACGTGTTTAGTTTCAGCAGGATTATTACTGATTGATTTTAATAAAGGAGGTGTTGACAAGTCAGATTCAGGTTTTTTATTCATCATTTTTATTCTGTCGACCGACTGATCTGAAACACTCGACGTGTTTTGGTTGTTTTTCTATTGTCAGTGACGTTCTAACATCTGTTCAGAGGCTAACAGATGGAACATTTACAGATTATTGATCTGCACTGATGCTGTTAACAAATATAAAATCATCTTTATTATTTATTTGTTTCAGAATATTTTGTTAAAAGTCTGCAGTCAGCTGTGTGTATGTGCTCTTAATGTGAAGGCACACTTCCTGTCTGTTTGTCTCTAACTGTTCAGTTCAGGTGGATTCAAACAGTTTGTACTGACAGACTTCCTGTTTAGAGATGAGCTCAGTTATTGATCACTTACTGATCATAAATATTGATTCCCTGTCACTGTTTGTTTTTCCCTCAGGTTTTATTTCATCTGCACAAAAAGATGAAGAACATGTCCAAGAAGTCTGAGCGCTCCAAGAGAAAGGTACAGTTCCTCCTCCTCCTCCTCATAAAACTGTCTGTGAGTGAAACGTGTTCGGGGTCAGCAGACTGAGCGGAGGGTCGGAGGTTCAACTCAACTGTTTTCAATCTCACTTTTAGAAATAAGATCCGGGTTCTGCAGGTTTCTGTGGATCTACTTCTGTCTCCAGCTGTCTGAGGGTGTGGACTCTCTTTCTCTATTCTCCTGCTGATTGGCTGATTGAATCTCTGTATTCTCCTGCTGATTGGTTGATTGATGGAGTTATTGATCAAACAGCTGCTGTTCACAGGAAACATCCACACCCTTCACAGCCAATCAGCAGTCAGCTCTCACTCTGATGAAGAACATCAGTCATCGTGTGTGTGACCATCAGCACAGTTAATGATGATGATGATGATGATGACGATGATGATGATGATGATGATGAGGATGATGATGATGATGATGAGGATGATGATGACGACGACGACGACGACGACGATGATGATGATGATGATGATGTCTTGTTCTAAATGTTTCTTTTATCCTGAGAGGGACAGGAAGTTATCAGCTCTGCAGTCTGTTTCTTCTTCTTCTGTCTCACTGTGTGGAGGCAAGTATTCAAAGGTGGAACTTCTCTTCAGTTGTACATTTGTTACATCAATATCACTGAGAGCCGTCATGTCACCACACATCTCCACCACGTCTCCACCACACGTCTCCACCACTTGTCTCCACCACACGTCTCCACCACACGTCTCCACCACACATCTCCACCACACGTCTCCACCACACACGTCTCCACCACTTGTCTCCACCACACGTCTCCACCACACGTCTCCACCACTTGTCTCCACCACACGTCTCCACCACACGTCTCCACCACACATCTCCACCACACGTCTCCACCACACGTCTCCACCACTTGTCTCCACCACACGTCTCCACCACACGTCTCCACCACACGTCTCCACCACACGTCTCCACCACACGTCTCCACCACACGTCTCCACCACACATCTCCACCACACGTCTCCACCACACGTCTCCACCACACGTCTCCACCACTTGTCTCCACCACACGTCTCCACCA
Organism: Pagrus major; assembly: GCF_040436345.1. NCBI lineage: Eukaryota > Metazoa > Chordata > Actinopteri > Spariformes > Sparidae > Pagrus > Pagrus major. Next base: position 39,821,472 of record NC_133218.1, on the reverse strand, counting down.
CACGTCTCCACCACACATCTCCACCACACATCTCCACCACGTCTCCACCACACGTCTCCACCACACATCTCCACCACGTCTCCACCACACGTCTCCACCACTTGTCTCCACCCCGGTTAGAACAGCACAGCAAAGGCTCAACTGCCTACAGAAACTTAGGAAGTTTTACTGAGGATCAAAAGAAATCATCCTGACAGGAAACATCACAAACTGTCTGGTTGATCACGGCCCAGGACAGGACGGCTCTACAGCGGCTCATTAAAACCACCAGAACATCACTGGTTCCATCTACAGAGCATCAGTGACATCAGTGAAGTGAGACGTCTGCACAGAATCCAGAGGTTCTACAAGACGACACCCACCCAGACACAGTCTGTTCACCCTGCTGCCGCCTGACAACAGATACAGAAGTATCTGCTGCCGTACCACCAGACTACAGAGCAGCTTCATTCCCCAGACTGAGAATCCTGAACTCATCCTCAACACTTCATTTTATAAATTAGTTTCTTATTTGTCAGTTTTATTATTTAGTCATTCATGTAAATGGTTTAGTTTTGAACCAAACCATCATTTTATACTATCTGCCGGACCAAAAGAAAACCGTACTGAAGGCGTGACGAGCGGCTCTGTGTTAGTAGATTAACGACCCCCATCGGTCCTGTTACCCCCTCGGGGTCGCAGCGGTCCATCAACACTCTGACAGGTGAAATCTGTCCAACATCACAGGATCACAGAGACGGTTGGGGAGGCCACCGAGGTTGACAGGAGACAGTGAGCAGACGTCCTGAGCAGCAGATCACAGATCGGTTTATGGCAGGAACAAAGGCTGCTGGGTAAATATTTAGACAGCAGGACTAAGAATAGACGAGATTCCCTCAGACGCCGACTGATTCAAGTTCATTCATGGCAGAAACACTCTGTGCAAACAACCACACACTTTCGTATTGTAGACAACATCAGATATTCATCTTTATATTTATTTAACTTTAATACATTTATGACAACAATGTTTGATTTCTGCAACAGCAAATATGTTCTAGAGAAACAGAATGTTTGTAATAACCTGTCAGTTATTAGTTTTCCTGCTGACAGTAAATCATGAGGGAGGTGTTCATGGTTGTGTTGAGTTCTTTATCAAGCAGCCAAATCACATAAAACACATGAAGTCATATAAAACAACTGACAGCAGGACGTGAGACTTTATGATATTTGACTTGTATCTGCAGCCAGCAGTGTTTATGTGTTGAGACCAGAAACAGTTAAAAGAGAGAATATTACAGTTTTTGCCTAATGCTTAAACACTAAAAGTGGTTGCTATGCCCAAAGCATCACAACCTCTAACTTAGGTGACCATGCCCTAAACAAAAGGACCAACCCTGCAAACACAATATATGCTTTGCACTGTGTTTGAAATTCTCCAAAACACTTCTTGCAAAACACTACACACTGTTTTTTACATAAGACACATTGTTCAAAAAGGAAATCTCATGCAATCATTGGGAAAACACATCTATTTAAAATACAAAACACAACTAAAATTGGAAAAGCACACAGACTCACACACATGAAAACATTTAAAATCTAATTGTAGACCAATCAGTCTAAGCCATAGCACTACAAATACACCAATACACATGATGTGAGCTCAGCTCCTTTGTGCCAACTTTGGAAACATGGAGGCAGAAAGAGGAAGAGGGAGAGTAAGAGCAGCAGCAGGACGAGGAAGAGGAAGAGGCCGAAGAAGGGGAGCAGGCAACAGAAGGAGACAAATATCTGATGACATGAAGGCCACTTTGGTGGACCATGTAATAAATCATGGCCTTACAATAAGGGGGGCTGGGCAGAGAGTCCAGCTGGCGAGTCGAAATCTGGCTTCGTGAATTGAGAGAGCAGATCATCGCAGATCAAATAACCTTCGCTGACATCAACACTGTCAGCATATCTACACTCTCCCGCATCCTTAAAAAGCACAACATTTCACTGAAGCAGCTGTATAGAGTGTGAGAGTAGTGGCCAATTGCCAACAGTAGACAGGATCCATAGCCTAAATGTCTTCCAATCATTCCCTTACAACACTATGTTTTGTAGAACACTCTAGTTGTACCATGTCTTTGTGTTTTTTATTTTACTTTTGCAAAAACCTGAAAAACAAAAAAAAAATCTGAAGCGTTTCCATTTTGTTTTCATGTGTCTAGATCAACTGTAGTGGATCAATCTTTCACAAAAAAAATCTGTATGAGTCTTTTAAAGTCAAAAACCATCCAAAGTACTGAATACAGCTGTGTTTTGCATAAAGCACATCTGTGTGTTGTTGCTGCTAGGAAAGAGTAATTCAAAGGTGCATGTGTTTAACGTTTTGATGCTAAAAACAGTTTTGAAATGGGATTGTTAGGTTTTGTTTCAAGAGTTTCATTTTGCCGTATAAGTTAGTTAGGAGTTTATCTTCATGTGCTGTGTCTTACTCGGCCTGTGTGTTAAGTTCTGACACAGTGAGCCAAAGTCTGCAACATGTGTGTAAGCATTCGGCAAAAACTGTAACATGAGATTCATCAGGTGACGTTCAACATATCAAATTAAAGGTGATGACATGTTAATGTCAGCCGATGAAGTGCTTTGACCTGTTCAAAGTTACGTTTCGTTATGTTCCGTCACTGTGCTGATGGTCAGGTGAGGTTTAAACACAGAAGCCACCTGCTGAGGAAAACTTCATGTTTCATCTTAAAATACCTGATTCTGTCTCCACAAACTCAACTGGAAAATGTCCTGACGTCTCCTTTGAAATATCCAGTGGTTTCACAAAAAGCACATGAAACAAAAAGTTTTACGGTTTGTCTGCTGAAGCTAAGACGACCTGAGAGCTGGAACATTTTATTTTAGTCCCTGAACATCAGTTCTGTTGTCAGTGTCTCTGTTTGTACATGTGAAGTGGACAGACAGCCGTCCTCCTCCTGTCCCCCTGTCTCTGTTTGCTTTATAAAGCTCTGATTCTTTTCTCCTCATCCATCACTGACCCACCTGCAGTTGGACCCATTCACACAAGAATCTGGAACATTTCTGGATCTGTCCGTCTGTCACAGGCCAGGGCAGATATTTCACTTCACTGCTGGTGGGACAATAAACAGAAAACATTCTGAAGGGGACACCCCTGAATGTTTTTATGTACAACCTGGAATATTCTAGCCCCGTTTGTGGCGACAAAACCAGGTGTTTTTACTGAGCCCTCCGGACCTGTGCAGTCGTGTTTGTTCTGACTGGAACGTTTGGTTTCTAACCCAAACCAAACGTTTTTTGTTCTTAAACCTAAAACTTTGTAACAAGAGAACAATAGCACCTTTCTTTTAAGTTAACTTGTGCAAAATACCTACTTACTATGGTCCGCCAGCACCACCAGCAACACAAGCACTGCCACACTCAGACGCTCCACAGAGACAGGTGTGTGAGGTGCAGGTTGATTGGCAGTGGACCAAACCACTGTGAGACATATGGTGTGGGGGGGCATCTTAAATTAGCACAAGTGTTTTTATATACTTTCAAATTATATGTTTTCACTGATAAAAGTTACTGAAGGGGACAAATCTCTCTTTCTCCTAGAAAGGAAGGAGGTGTGAGAACCCGCGTTCCCCCGTGATTTACAGCTATGGTCACCTATGGTCCTAAAGTGAGAACATTTTTATAAATGATGTGTTTGGAGTATCCAGCAGTGTTTGGGGAGTGATGATGTGTTTGGAGTATTCAGCAGTGTTTGGGGAGCGGTGATGTTTTTGGAGTATCCAGCAGTGTTTGGGGAGTGATGATGGGGTTTTCTTTTTTGGGAGTATTCAGCAGTGTTTGGGGAGTGATGATGTTTTTGGAGTATTCAGCAGTGTTTGGGGAGTGATGATGTTTTTTTTTTTTTATTTGAGTATTCAGCAGTGTTTGGGGAGTGATGATGTTTTTGGAGTATTCAGTTGTGTTTGGGGAGTGATGATGTTTCTGGAGTATCTGGGGAATGTTCAGATTTAAATCTGGTCTTTGAACACACCGTCCTCTAGATTCAGGCTGATGTTCTCTGTGTTCTCCTGCAGACGGCTCAGACGGTTCTCCTGCTCGTCACCGCCTTCACCATCTGCTGGATGCCTCATCACATCATCGCCATGTGGGTGGAGTTTGGCACCTTCCCCCTGAATGACGCCTCCTTCGCCTTCCGCATCGTTGCACACTGCCTGTCTTATGGGAACTCCTGCGTTAACCCCGTCCTCTACGCCTTCCTGTCTGAGAATTTCCGTAAGGCCTGCCACCAGGTCTTCACCTGCCACTTCCTGTACCGGCCGCCACCCAACAGCAAGGTGGTTCGTTTCCGCATGGAGAACTTCTCCACCACGCACTCCACCATCGCCATATGAAGGACGGACACGATCAGATAAATGAGAACAAAGGGAGAGCGTGTCTGATCAGAGGCTGATGGAGGAGGTGTACAGCAGCATGTAGGTCACATGACACCAGGACAGCTTGTGATTGGCTGCTGTGGACAGGCTGAACGTGTCTGGTTGTAGAAGAACAGAAAATGACTGAGTGAACAGAAAACCTCAGGACACATTCAGGATAGAAGAAATGAAACAAACATTCATCATTTTCAGTTTGATTAAGATCCATTTTTTCTATTAAGTCCTCTGAAGAGAAATCTGCAGGAACATCACACTTCAGATGAAGGAACACTGACCCTGGTTCAGTTCTGTACATGTTTTAATATGTTTCACATGTTTTATGATGTTGTATGTTCAGATCTGTGTGATGGTTTTCTCTGGGCAACATGCTCAACACAACACCTGCAACCAGAGATGAACCAAATATCTCAGGTTTCACTTTCCTCCTTCTGTCATCAGGAGCTGAAATGTGCCTTCTGACTCTCCGTCCTCGAACACGTTAGTGTGGTTCTACTGAAACATGAGTACAGACGACCAAACCTGACTGATAATGTTAAAACAACTGTATAATAACACAGTTTAATTTTAAATTGACATATTACATTTTTGTCATTCACTTCACAAACTATTTTATATTTTTGATAATGTTATTATAAATGGAAGGTAAAGTGTGTCCTCATTTATTTTAATTTAAAGATTTTTAAAAGACGTAATGATTTTTTTCTGGTCGTTTTTGACGTGAAACGTGAAAAATTATGGATCAATCAAATATTATCAAACTTGAACATGTTGAATTACAGTCGGAGCTGTCGGTCACTATATGATCATGTTATTGAGTTTACACATAATCAATCATTTTACAGAACTTCTTCAGAGAATCTTCACTTCATGATGTCTCAATATTTATCTGTTTCATTTATTGATCTGTAAAAGTCAATGAAATCATTTGAATCTTGTGTTTTCAGGTTTCACAGAATTCTGTTTATTAAACATTACATAAACTGAATAAAATGTTTATTGTCAAATCATAAAGTGAAAGAACAGATAATAAAGTGATCAGCTGATCATGTTCATCCTGTCAGCGTTTTTTAGGAAAAGACAAACGTGATAAATATGTTCTGAAAGACAGACCCGATAAATATGTTTTGACAGACGGACCGGATAAATATGTTCTGATAAATGGATCCGATAAATATGTTCTGACAAACGGATCCGATAAATATGTTGATCACAGTGGGTCCACACGGATGAGCAGAACTCTGAACACTGTCACCATGTTGACCCATCAGAACTCAGTAACCACGGGTCAGAACACACCCATCTTCAAACTCCGCCCTCATTTTGATCTCAACTACACACCTGTTTCACAACACAACGTTTCATGACTGCATCAGGCTCAGATCAGGCAGACAGACAGACAGGCAGGCAGGCAGAGAGACAAGCAGACAGACAGACAGGCAGGCAGGCAGGCAGACAGACAGACAGACAGACAGGCAGGCAGACAGACAGGCAGGCAGAGAGACAAGCAGGCAGGCAGGCAGACAGACAGACAGGCAGACAGACAGACAGGCAGGCAGACAGACAGACAGACAGACAGGCAGGCAGGCAGACAGACAGGCAGGCAGAGAGACAAGCAGGCAGGCAGGCAGACAGACAGACAGACAGACAGACAGACAGACAGACAGGCAGGCAGGCAGGCAGGCAGAGAGACAAGCAGGCAGGCAGGCAGACAGACAGACAGGCAGACAGACAGACAGGCAGGCAGGCAGACAGACAGACAGACAGACAGGCAGGCAGGCAGACAGACAGGCAGGCAGAGAGACAAGCAGGCAGGCAGGCAGACAGACAGACAGACAGACAGACAGGCAGGCAGACAGTTGTGTGTCCTGTGATAATGAGTGTTGTTCCCCTGCAGACAGTTGTTGTGTGTTTATTCACAGTCTTCATGTGACCACCAGATGGAGCCAAAGTCCAGTCTAAACTCCACACAGACTTCAAACAGGAAGTTCAATTCAGGACTGTGACTCGACCCAGCAGTGATGTCACAGTGTAACACCTGGAGCACACCTGTACGTCTCTGCAGCCAGGTGAAGGTGTGTTGTGTTCAGAGCTTCCAGTGGAGGCCGATCACACACAAAACATGTCACTGCCACTCGTCACAAAGCAGAGACACGTCTGTCTGATCCAATCAGTCACACTTGGTCTGTGAGAGACATACGTCCCCCTGGACCTCCATACGTCCCCCAGGACCTCCATACGTCCCCCTGGACCTCCATACGTCCCCCTGGACCTCCATACGTCCCCCTGGACCTCCATACGTCCCCCTGGACCTCCATACGTCCCCTCTGGACCTCCATACTTCCCCCTGGACCTCCATACGTCCCCCAGGACCTCCATACGTCCCCCTGGACCTCCATACGTCCCCCAGGACCTCCATACGTCCCCCTGGACCTCCATACGTCCCCTCTGGACCTCCATACTTCCCCCTGGACCTCCATACGTCCCCCTGGACCTCCATACGTCCCCCAGGACCTCCATACGTCCCCCTGGACCTCCATACGTCCCCTCTGGACCTCCATACTTCCCCCTGGACCTCCATACGTCCCCCAGGACCTCCATACGTCCCCCTGGACCTCCATACGTCCCCTCTGGACCTCCATACTTCCCCCTGGACCTCCATACGTCCCCCTTGACCTCCATACGTCCCCTCTGGACCTCCATACTTCCCCCTGGACCTCCATACTTCCCCCTGGACCTCCATACTTCCCCCAGGACCTCCATACGTCCCCCAGGACCTCCATACATCCCCCTGGACCTCCATACGTCCCCCTTGACCTCCATACGTCCCCTCTGGACCTCCATACGTCCCCCTGGACCTCCATACTTCCCCTCTGGACCTCCATACGTCCCCTCTGGACCTCCATACTTCCCCTCTGGACCTCCATACGTCCCCCTGGACCTCCATACGTCCCCCTGGACCTCCATACGTCCCCTATAATATACTACAGTATTTATTATATATATACACTATATTTATTATATATACACAGTACATTTATTATATATATACAGTATATTAATTATATATACTACAGTATATTTATTATATATATACACTATATTTATTATATATACTACAGTATATTTATTATATATATATACAGTATATTTATTATATATACTACAGTATATTTATTAGATATATACACTATATTTATTAGATATATATACACAGTATATTTATTAGATATACTACAGTATATTTATTATATATATACACACTATATTTATCAGATATATACCGTATATGTATTATATATACAGTATATTATTATATATATACAGTATATTTATTATATATATATACACAGTATATTATTATATATATACAGTATATTTATTATATATACAGTATATTATTATATATATACAGTATATTTATTATATATACAGTATGATATACACGTTCTGTCTTAGTTGATTTGATTTCAATCTAATAAACAATAATAAATAATAAGCAACATTGTGTGTGTGTGTGTGTGTGTGTGTAAACTGCTTTAAAGTAGATTTACCTTCAATCACCATTTATTTATTAAATCTCCGTCCATCACAGCGCCGCCCGTCCTCCGTCCACTAATCCTGATTACACAGGGTCTCCGCCTGTCACTGCCCACCACACAGACGCCTGAATGCATCACAGTGCCAAGTACAGCACCGACAGGGGGACGAACGGGACGAGACGGAGGAGACAAAAGCAGGGAGAGAAAGAGAGACAGGAGACGGAGGAGACAGGACATGAGGAGAGACGAGGAGAGAGAAGATTGGAGGACACAAGAGACAGAGGAGACAAAGAGAGGAGACAAAAGTCAGGAGTAGGAAGGAAGAGAGAGAAGACATTAGGAAACAGGAGCAGAGAGGAGGACAGAGTGAAGACAGGGGGCAGAGGAGCAGAGAGGAGGACAGGAGCAGAGAGGACAAAGGAGGACAGAGGTAGAGAGAGGGGGCAGAGGAGACAGAAGGAGACAGGAGGTCAGAGAAGGACAGAGGAGGAAAGAGGTGGAGAGAGGAGGACAGAGGAGAACAGAGGAGACAGGAGGACAGAGGAAGAGAGAGGAGGAGAGAGGAGGACAGAGGAGGACAGAGGAGACAGGAGGACAGAGGAGGAGAGAGGAGGACAGAGGAGACAGGAGGACAGAGGAGACAGGAGGTCAGAGGAGGAGAGAGGAGGACAGAGGAGACAGGAGGACAGAGGAGGACAGAGGAGACAGGAGGACAGAGGAGGAGAGAGGAGGACAGAGGAGACAGGAGGACAGAGGAGGAGAGAGGAGGACAGAGGAGCAGAGAGGAGGACAGAGGAGCAGAGAGGAGGATGAAGGTGGAGGACAGCTGAACGTGTCAACATGGACAGCAGAGGGAGGAGAGGAACCAACGGATCGTTCAAACGCTCATCCATCAAACGCAGCGCGTCCTCTGGATCACAGAAGGTGAGACGGACAACATTCAAATTCACACAACTTTATTTAAAACTGTGACAGAGACACATCAGGCAATGAAGCAACAGATGGACATTTCCATATAAACATGGAGACTGTCTGAGAAGACATTTGTGAAACACAAGTTTAAAAACTGTTAATGTGACTGAGTGAGTGACTGATGATGTCATGAGTCTCTGACGTCTCTGTGTGGAGCGATGAAGAGGAGACTGTAGTCTTCCTCACATTAACACAGCCTTCTTCACCTGCTGTTCATCTCCATCAGCCAATCAGCTCACAGTCACACAACAAACAGTCAGTCAGTCCTCTGACTTCAGTCACAGTTTGATTTGCTCAGCTCCTCTGGGGGCGGAGCTCTGCTACTGCTCATCTGATTGGCTGATGTTGGACGGTGATGGACGATAGTTCGTTCAATCAGAGTGAGTGTTTTCAGCACACTGAGGTGTGTCAGCATGTCCACACCAGCTGCTGTCATCAGATTCCTCCCACTCAGTGTCTCAGTGTCCTAATGTCTCAGTGTCTCAGTGCCCTAATGTGTTGGTGTCCTAATGTCTCAGTGCCCTAATGTGTTGGTGTCCTAATGTCTCTGTGTCTCGGTGTCCTTATGTCTCTGTGTCTCAGTGTCCTAATGTGTCAGTGTCTCAGTGTCTCAGTGTCCTAATGTCTCAGTGTCTCAGTGCCCTAATGTGTTGGTGTCCTAATGTCTCAGTGCCCTAATGTGTTGGTGTCCTAATGTCTCAGTGTCTCGGTGTCCTTATGTCTCTGTGTTTCAGTGTCCTAATGTGTCAGTGTCTCAGTGCCTCGGTGTCCTAATGTCTCAGTGTCTTGGTGTCCTAATGTCTCAGTGTCCTAATGTCTCAGTGTCTCAGTGTCCTAATGTCTCAATGTCTCAGTGTCCTAATGTCTCAGTGTCTTGGTGTCCTAATGTGTCAGTGTCCTAATGTGTCAGTGTCTCAGTGCCTCGGTGTCCTAATGTCTCAATGTCTCAGTGTCCTAATGTGTCAGTGTCTCAGTGTCCTAATGTCTCAGTGTCTCGGTGTCCTTATGTCTCTGTGTCTCAGTGTCCTAATGTGTCAGTGTCTCAGTGTCCTAATGTCTCAGTGTCCTTATGTCTCTGTGTCTCAGTGTCCTAATGTGTCAGTGTCTCAGTGTCCTAATGTCTCAGTGTCTTGGTGTCCTAATGTCTCAGTGTCCTAATGTCTCAGTGTCTTGGTGTTCTAATGTCTCAGTGTCCTAATGTCTCAGTGTCTCGGTGTCCTTATGTCTCTGTGTCTCAGTGTCCTAATGTGTCAGTGTCTCAGTGTCCTTATGTCTCTGTGTCTCAGTGTCCTAATGTCTCAGTGTCTCAGTGTCCTAATGTGTCAGTGTCTCAGTGTCCTAATGTCTCAGTGTCCTTATGTCTCTGTGTCTCAGTGTCCTAATGTCTCAGTATCTCGGTGTCCTAATGTCTCAGTGTCTCAGTGTCCTTATGTCTCTGTGTCTCAGTGTCCTAATGTGTCAGTGTCTCAGTGTCCTTATGTCTCTGTGTCTCAGTGTCCTAATGTCTCAGTGTCTCGGTGTCCTAATGTCTCAGTGTCCTAATGTCTCAGTGTCTCAGTGTCCTTATGTCTCTGTGTCTCAGTGTCCTAATGTCTCAGTGTCCTAATGTCTCAGTGTCTCAGTGTCCTAATGTCTCAGTGTCCTTATGTCTCTGTGTCTCAGTGTCCTAATGTGTCAGTGTCTCAGTGTCCTTATGTCTCTGTGTCTCGGTGTCCTAATGTCTCAGTGTCCTAATGTCTCAGTGTCTCAGTGTCCTTATGTCTCTGTGTCTCAGTGTCCTAATGTGTCAGTGTCTCAGTGTCCTTATGTCTCAGTGTCTCAGTGTCCTAATGTCTCAGTGTCTCAGTGTCCTTATGTCTCTGTGTCTCAGTGTCCTAATGTCTCAGTGTCCTAATGTCTCAGTGTCTCAGTGTCCTAATGTCTCAGTGTCCTTATGTCTCTGTGTCTCAGTGTCCTAATGTGTCAGTGTCTCAGTGTCCTTATGTCTCTGTGTCTCGGTGTCCTAATGTCTCAGTGTCCTAATGTGTCAGTGTCTCAGTGTCCTTATGTCTCTGTGTCTCAGTGTCCTAATGTGTCAGTGTCTCAGTGTCCTTATGTCTCTGTGTCTCAGTGTCCTAATGTCTCAGTGTCTCAGTGTCCTAATGTGTCAGTGTCTCAGTGTCCTAATGTCTCAGTGTCCTTATGTCTCTGTGTCTCAGTGTCCTAATGTCTCAGTATCTCGGTGTCCTAATGTCTCAGTGTCTCAGTGTCCTTATGTCTCTGTGTCTCAGTGTCCTAATGTGTCAGTGTCTCAGTGTCCTTATGTCTCTGTGTCTCAGTGTCCTAATGTCTCAGTGTCTCGGTGTCCTAATGTCTCAGTGTCCTAATGTCTCAGTGTCTCAGTGTCCTTATGTCTCTGTGTCTCAGTGTCCTAATGTCTCAGTGTCCTAATGTCTCAGTGTCTCAGTGTCCTAATGTCTCAGTGTCCTTATGTCTCTGTGTCTCAGTGTCCTAATGTGTCAGTGTCTCAGTGTCCTTATGTCTCTGTGTCTCGGTGTCCTAATGTCTCAGTGTCCTAATGTCTCAGTGTCTCAGTGTCCTTATGTCTCTGTGTCTCAGTGTCCTAATGTGTCAGTGTCTCAGTGTCCTTATGTCTCAGTGTCTCAGTGTCCTAATGTCTCAGTGTCTCAGTGTCCTTATGTCTCTGTGTCTCAGTGTCCTAATGTCTCAGTGTCCTAATGTCTCAGTGTCTCAGTGTCCTAATGTCTCAGTGTCCTTATGTCTCTGTGTCTCAGTGTCCTAATGTGTCAGTGTCTCAGTGTCCTTATGTCTCTGTGTCTCGGTGTCCTAATGTCTCAGTGTCCTAATGTCTCAGTGTCTCAGTGTCCTTATGTCTCTGTGTCTCAGTGTCCTAATGTGTCAGTGTCTCAGTGTCCTTATGTCTCAGTGTCTCAGTGTCCTAATGTCTCAGTTCCCCAGTTCAGACTTCGAGGGGACCTGGTTGGCCACTGGTTCCTCTGGGTTTACTGGTTCCACTGGTTCAACTTGCTCTACTGGTTCCACTGGGTCTACTGATTTTACTAGTTCCACTGGGTGTACTGGTTTCACTGGTTCCACTTGTTCTAATGGTTCCACTGGTTCCACTGGGTATTAGGGCTGTCACAAAAAATGAAGTTCGAACAAAGTTGAAATGACACCCAAGTTATTCGAATGAATTTGAATAATCCCCCCCCCCAAGACATTATTTTCATTATTTTCTTAACTCCACAGGCCGTCTAACGTCACATTCATGCAGCACTCGAATGTTAATATTAATTAAGGTAAAACATAGAACTGCTAGGCAAGCCAAACGGCCCGTCGGCCCAGCTTAATTTCTAATATTATTAGCCAAAAACACAAGTCTATCACCGTGATCGGGATCAAGTGCGGCTCTCTTTTTATTTACAATATTACCTGCCGACGAGAACACCCGTTCAGAGCGTACAGAGGTTCCTGGCACACACAGGTATTTACAAGCCACTACTTCTCAGGTGCTTTGGTGTCGTGATTGTCCGCTCAGGACGGCTTTGCTCGCTAGTGTCCTCCATTTTCGTAGCAAACAACATAATATTACTAGCTGAATTGATAGGTCAAGGGTCAATAGGGCGTGCAATAGGTCAAGCTGATAGTGAAGAGCGCCCTCTGCTGGATCACAAGGCGAACTGCTTCAAACGGTCTGTTGCGCTTATAGACTGTACATTTTGATTTCGAACAGGTCATTACATTCGAATAAGAACTTTTCCCCCCACTTTCGAACGAATTTTCGAATAAAAAGTGACAGCCCTACTGGGTATACTGATTCTAATATTTCCACTGGGTCTACTGGTTCTACTGATTCCACTGGGTCGACTGGTTCCACTGTTTCTACTTGTTCTACTACTGGTTCCATCGGGTATACTAGTTCTGCTGGTTCCACTGGATCTACTGGTTCAACTGGTTCCATTGGGGCTACTGGTTCCACTGGTTTTACTGGTTCCACTGGGTGTACTGGAGTCTCTGGTTTTACTGTGTGTACTGAGTCTACTGGTTCCACTGGGTCTACTAGTTCTGCTGGTGCTGGGTGAAGTTGAACCCCATTCTGACTCAGACTGGGTCCAGTTCGTTGGTGGGAGTGACTTACAATTTGCTGCCCTCTGATTGGCTGGCAGCTGCAGGTCCACTTCCTGTGTGTGTGATGTCAGAGCTGGTTATGTTGGTGAACATCATTAATCTCATTTAAACCCAAATAATCCTCCAACCTGGTTCTGTTCCATTCTGTTATAAAAACTCAACCTTTATTAACACCGAGCACGGCGCCGAAACATTGTGACATCGTTTTACATTTAATGAAGTGCTTTACTAAAGTACTCTATTTACTAAAGTAATCTAATTACTAAAGTACTGTATTTACTAAAGTACTGTATTTACTTAAGTAATCTATATACTAAAGTACTCCATTTACTAAAGTACTGTATTTACTAAAGTACTCCATTTACTAAAGTACTGTATTTACTAAAGTACTGTATTTACTAAAGTAATCTATTTACTAAAGTACTGTCTTTGCTAAAGTACTGTATTTATGTAGTTAAAAGTACTTTTCTTGAGTATTTCCACTCTCTGTCACTTTATACTTCCACTTCACTGCAGTTCAGAGGGAATTATTGTAGTTTTCGCTTGAACCTGACAGCTGGCAGATTAATATTTGATCAGTTTATAATAAATGATGTTATTGATTATTGGTTATTGAAGGTGAGGCGGGTTTGAAGGGTCTCTGCTGGGTCTGAAGGGTCTGAAGGGTCTCTGCTGGGTCTGAAGGGTCTGCTGGGTCTGAAGGGTCTGCTGGGTCTGAAGGGTCTCTGCTGGGTCTGAAGGGTCTCTGCTGGGTCTGAAGGGTCTGCTGGGTCTGAAGGGTCTCTGCTGGGTCTGAAGGGTCTGCTGGGTCTGAAGGGTCTCTGTTGGGTCTGAAGGGTCTCTGCTGGGTCTGAAGGGTCTGCTGGGTCTGAAAGGTCTCTGTTGGGTCTGAAGGGTCTCTGCTGGGTCTGAAGGGTCTGCTGGGTCTGAAGGGTCTGCTGGGTCTGAAAGGTCTCTGTTGGGTCTGAAGGGTCTCTGCTGGGTCTGAAGGGTCTGCTGGGTCTGAAGGGTCTGGACTGGAGTCTGGCTCCAGGTCTGGATAAAATACTGTTGTGTCGAAGCTCGACAGGTCATGAGACTCCCAGGATTACCTCAGACCAGAGTCATGAGACCAGCTCCAACAAAGACCCTGCTGCCTCACATGCTCGTCATATGAGCCCGCTCAGCTGCAGAAACTCCTTTCTTGTGTCTGGTCCTGTACTGAGGCTGCAGACTGAGTCAGAGACAAGCCTGGTGACCAGAGAGAGACACTCGGTCTTCAGGGAGCCTCCTGGTCCTCACAGAGCCTCCTGGTCCTCATGGAGACCCTCCTGGTACTCATAGAGCCTCCTGGT